>NC_091466.1:33285103-33306710 GCF_027789765.1 Dendropsophus ebraccatus
GAGATTTTTTATTTTTTAAAGGGGTAATTCAGCCAAAAAATTCTTTCAAATCAACTGTTGCCAGAAAGTGCCAGAGATTTGTAATTTACTTTGTAATTTACTTCTATTAAAAAAAAAATCTCCAATACTTATCAGCTGCTGTATGTCCTGCCGGAAGTGGTGTATTCTTTACAGTCTGACACAGTTGCTCCCTGCTCCCACCTCTGTCTGGGACAGGAACTGCCCAGAGCAGTAGCAAATCCCCATAGAAAACCTTTCCTGCTGTCCAGACTGGAAAGAATACCACTTCCTGCAGGACATGCAGCAGCTGATAAGTATTGGAGATTTTTTTTTTAATAGAAGTAAATTACAAATCTCTGGCACTTTTCTGGCACCAGCTGATTTGAAAGAAAAAAAAAATGTTTGCTGAACTATCCTTTTCTTATTGGCCAGAAAACTGATGTCTCTAATGTGTGTTTGGTTCTCACCATCTTCTCTATTCTATCACCAACAGCAGCGACGACATCGATGAACGTCTGGAGCATTTGGAGTAAGTATCTCACAGTAACATATAGTATAGTAATATAATCAGTCACACAGACAAGTTTGCAGGGGGATCTGGTATTAAAAAACAAACCTATGAAAAAACAGCATTTGGAGCTTTCTTTTTAAAAGGGGCGATTCAGCAAAAAAAAAAAAAAAAGGAATCTTTCAAATCAACAGGTGCTACAGAGTGCCAGAGATTTGTAATTTACTTAAAAATCTCAACTCTTCCGGTACTTATCAGCTGCTGTATGTCCTGCAGGAAGTGGTGTATTCTTTCCAGTCTGACACAGTGCCCTCTGCTGCCACCTCTGTCCATGTCATGAACTGTCTAGAGCAGCAGCAAATCCCCATAGAAAACCTCTCCTGCTCTCCAGACTAGTAAGCAAACACCACATCATGTAGGACATACAGCAGCTGATAAGTAATGGCAGAGTTGAGATTTTTTCATATATTACAAACCTCTGGCATTTTCAGTCACCAGTTGATTTGAATTTTTTTTCTCTTTTTTTTCATGTTACATTACTTGTATTGTTTTCTAGCAAACCTTGCAGCATTTTGTTTAAATAAAGTGTTTTTCTGGTGTCTGATTTTTGTGGTGTTTTCCCCATAGCAGAGCATGTGATTCATTGGTTTCTCTTTGAGGCTGGATTTACACATGCCAGTTTTTTTGTAAAGCTGCCATTGCAGTTTTTAAGCCAAAACCAGAAGTGTATTCAAAGTAATGGGTACAATAAAGGAAGCGCTTATATGTCTCCTACCTGCCGGATCCACTCCTGGCTTTGGCTCAATAATTACAGCGGCAGATTTAAAAAAAAAACTGTCTTGTGTGAAACCAACCTCAATCACATGAACTGTAAAGTAAAAAACAAAAAACGTAACAAAACACACAACACATATGTAAAGAAAAGACGCCATACCTAGAGCACACACCAAGGTCCCAAAGTGACGGAAAACACCAAGTAGACAAAAGCATTGATGGCGGTGACTTTCACATCTCATCCGGCTCCAGCATTTTTCTGCTAATAAGGAAAGGGAGGTTTTTGATAAGAATTCCAATAAATATAAAGCAGAGACAGTTGAAGTGAATTATTCTATAGTTACCCACTCTTGACACTTCCTTAATACTTCTCAACACTTTCTCCCACCTATCTTCATCTATCCTCCCGATTACTCCCTCCCATTTATCCTTACTTTTAGTCCCTATATGTTGTTCCATTATAAGGTGCGAGTATATTGTTGTGATCTCTTTCTTTTTAATTGATCCACTCCTTAATTTTGTAACTAATGGGCTGGGGCTACATCCTTGCAACTTACTATTATTCTGACTTGCAACTAACGCTTTTCTGCATCTAACATAAGAGAACCAGTGTCTTTCCTCTATCTTGTATTCTGCTTTTAGACTGTCCCAACTCTTTATGATGTTTCCGTCCATTATATCTCTGTTCTCACCCCCACCCCATCCAATACTTTTACTACTCCCAATTTCCTAACTTCTCCTAACTCATCATTTAACCATAATGGGGCAAATTCCATTACTCCCTGATTATTTAGAGATATTTCTTTTTACCCACTCCTATGTTCTAACTAAGGTCTTTACCATGACCACATTACTCCAAGCTTTCTTCCCCAGAACTCCTGTTTCCAGGATTTGAAAAATATCCCAAGTTCCATTACTAATGCTATTGCCCCATCCTGCTTCCATCTGGCCAACCAATATATTTGAGAAGCATAATAGTATTTTTCCACGTCTGGGACCCCCAATCCCACCTCTGTCATTGGGATACATAAGTTCTCCAGTTTTGTTCTTACTCTTTTCCGTCCCCATATTAATGCATTTAACATCACCTTTATTCTTTTAAAATATTTTCTCTCTATCAGTGTGGGCGTAGCACTAAATACATACAAGAGTTTAGGTAGCTGCTCTTCCTTATTACACAGAGCGGAATCTGCCGGATCAGGAACCATTCAGTGGATTATTGCTCCGTGTAATAAAGAGTCGGTCGTGTCTTTTGGTCCTGACCTAAAATCATCAGTCCGCCGACTGCATATCTCTACATGTAATAGTGATGTGCGGCTGATGACTGTGTAAAGAAAATAATAAAGTATATACATACCTGCCACACTCTCCGGTGCTTCTGCCTGCTCCTCGGTATCATCCCGGCAGCAGCAGCCAGGAAGATACCGGGACTGGTAGAAGCATTGTGGAGCGTGGCAGGTATGTATATACTTTATTATTTTACACTAAAGACAAGGGCTACACGGACATCGCTAACAACAAATATATATACAGTCCATGCTGCACGATTATTGAGCTGGGTAATAGTCGATCTAGCAGATTGGTGCTCATTTACATTGTCAATCAGGCCGTTGTAACATGGCGATTTGTCTGAACTAAGGGTGCGTTTACACAGAAAGATTTATCTGACAGATTTTGGAAGCCAAGGCCAGGAATGGATTTGAAAAGGGGATAGATCCCAGTCTTTCCTTTATGACCTGATCCCTGTTTATAGTCTGTTCCTGGTTTTGGATTCAAAGATCTGTCAGATAAATCTGTCTGTGTAAACGCACCATAATGCTGCGTTTACACGTAACGATTATCATGCAAATTTGCACGATAACGGTTGAATTCGAACGATAATCGTACGTGTAAACGCAGTGAACGATCAAACAACGAGCGAGAAATCGTTAATTTTGATCTTTGAACAAGTTCTCAAATCATCGACGGTCATTCGCAAAAATTTTGCTGATCGCTTCGTATAAACGGTCGTCGCGAAAGTCCACCCGCCCGCAGCCCGGCCCCCGCTCCTCCGAAGCCCGGCCACGCATCCTACAGCCCCCTGCGCCTGCGCGATCGCCACCCCCGCCGCCCCGTTCGGGCGGGCGGGCGGGCTTTCAGCCGGCTTAAGCGATTTTAAGTCGATCTCAAAACGAATTTTCGTACGATATATCGTACCGTCTAAATGCTGATCGTTATGAAAAAAAACCTGCTACTCCGACATTGTTAATCGTACGATCAGGCGAATTACTGTTCCGTGTAAATGTAGCATAAGTCTCCTCTATCATCCTGACTGACGGCCAAGCCAAAACAATCAGTCTCGCTGATAGGGGAAAGGCTAAGGGGGGGCTTGGAGCTAGGGAAGCAGTGGCACTTTACAGGTTAAGCCACACCTTAAAGACACTTACAGGTACACAGGAGGGATCTGATGCCTAGCAACATCCCCTTGGGTATTTAAAAAAAAATGTCCTTTGATTTAATATAAAAAAGTAAGAAAACTTTTTATTAAGGTGAACTCACATATTGTACTTTATACAGAGTTTTTTTTGCATAGATTTTGTGCAAAATTGTCACAAAAATATTCCATCCCAAATCCCCAGTGCTAACAGCGCATTTATAGTCAGATCATCTGGTCTAATAAATCTGGGCCAGTGGATTTCCAATGTACATGTTTCTATAAAACCTCCCCCAACATGCAGCACTTGGAGGACAGACTAATATCCCCTTTATAATATGCAATTATTATTTTTATTATTATGTAATAGGTGGAAGATGGCCGTGATGGACGCCCCGTGGATATTCAGGTAATTACACTACACGAAAATAGCAAAAAAATCTAATAAATTATTTTTACAATAGTTTTCGCCCCCGCTCGCACACATTTCTGCCCTTGCCATAGAATCCATTTTATGGTCGGACGGATTCCGCCGTCCACCCAAAGAATTGACTTGTCAATTCTTTGGGTGGATGGCGGAATATAACCGACCATAGAACAGAGTCTATGGCATGGGTGGAGATGCATTCCAGCGCGAGTGGCCTAATCCGAGGCGGGTTACCAGCAAGGAATTGAAGAGGAAAGTTTTCTGCTTGAAATTTATCTATTCAGCTCTGGCAGAATAGGAGCAGAATTCAAGCGGAATTCAAGCAGAAGCATGACTTCTATAGGATTCCCCTGCTGGAATCGGCCCAAAAAATTGACAAGTCAATTCTTTGTCGGAAGGCGGATGCGCGGCAGAAAATTCTGCTGTGTGAACAACAGAGCAGAAATACCATTGAACACAATGGAATTGCTCTATTCAAATTTTATGGGAAGAATTTCAAGCGGAAATTTAGGGTGTGCTCACATTATGGAATCCGCACGGATAACCTGCCACGGATTCCACTGCTCGCATCTCCTCCTGTTCCATTGACTCCATTCTATGGTCGGGGGGATTCCGCCATCCGCCCAAAGAATTGGCATGTCAATTCTTTGGGCAGATGTCGGAATCCGCCCGACCATAGAATGGGTCAGGTGGAGAGACACACATGTGCGAGCAGGGGCGAGCGGCGGAATCCACTGGAGATTATCCGTGCAGATTCTGAAGAGTGAACACACCCTAAGAGCGGATCCCGCTTTAAATTCCTCGCCTATTCCTCAATGTGCACATCCCCTTAAGGGGAAAACTGGCAGTGATGATAAGGGGTTAATAAATATCCTGATGGATTTCATGTTCTTATTGAGATGTCACAATAAATAACATTTTCTGAAAATCATCCTAACCAACCCTATGTTCTCTATTACAGAGACGACAAGTACCCGCTTCACGGTTGGATCCCGAGCCTGGAGACCATCGTGTAAGTATGAAGAAGCAGCGGAGATATAATCATCCATCTCCATGATATAGATTGATTATATGAGTCCATTTATATCTATGTTCCGCGCCAAAAACTCACATATTTATATTTCCATATCCCCAAAAACTATGGGGCAGATTTATATATGTGCAGCCCTGAGCACATTGAGAAAGGGGCACAAAAAGCTGTGGCCTCCATCTGCTACTAATTTATCCTGGTTTATGCCGAAAAACAGGGAAAAATCAGGGCAGAAACCTACACCTGCTGCGGAGCACTTGTAGATTTCTATACCTGCTGCGGAGCACTTGTAGATTTCTGCACCTGCTACGGAGCACTTGTAGATTTCTATACCTGCTGCGGAGCACTTGTAGATTTCTGCACCTGCTGCGGAGCACTTGTAGATTTCTGCACCTGCTGCGGAGCACTTGTAGATTTCTGTACCTGCTGCGGAGCACTTGTAGATTTCTGCAGCTGCCTTGTGGTAGGTACAGGTCTTGCTGGATTTACTCTGGTCTTAATAAATGTCTATATATATTTATACACACAAGCTGGTTTATGTTCTATATACAGTGAGACTGACGAAGAGGAGGAGGCGGACGAGGCTGCGGACTTTTCCAGGTGAGGGCTCAAAGCTTATTGCATTGTGAATACATGTTTATTTTTTTTACCATCCTGTATAGAGAGAGGAGCGTCAGGAAGACATGATGTGTATATGTGTGTGTATAATACATACAAGCTGGTGTATGTTCACAGTGAAATCGACGACGACGAGGAAGATGGCGCGACTGCGGACATCCCCAGGTAAGGGCTCAAAGCTTATAGAATTGTGAATACAAGTTTTTTTGGTTTTTTTACTATACTATATAGAGAGAGGAGCGACAGGAAGATAGAATGTGTGTGTATATATATATATATATATATATATATATATATATATATACAAGCTGCTGTATGTTCTCTACACAGTGAAATCGACGTCGACGAGGAAGAGGACGTGGCTGACGACATCCCCAGGTGAGGGCTCAAAGCTTATAGTATTGTGAATACACGTTTATTTTTTTCCCATCCTGTATAGAGAGAAGAGCAGTGGGAGGGCAGGATAGGGGGCGCTCTAGTTAGACATAGAATCCTATTTTTCTATTTATTTTAACAGCATTTATTCACATTACAAACTGCTGACACTGGGACTTAGTTGTTAAGGTCCCCATACACTTTATACTTTAGCTGGCTGTACCTGCAATATACAGTACTATATGGTCATTGTATAGAGCAGTGTACAGCTCACTACATTACTATTGCAATCACCTTCTTTACAATAAAATATTTAATGTGTAATATAACAATATATTTATATATGAGATGGTTTACGTTCTATACACAGAGAAGAAGAGGAGGACGAGGAGGACGAAGGGACGGCCATGGAGATCCCCAGGTAATGAAACAAAACCTATAACATTGTGAAGCAAGGAATTGTTATTTACCATGCTGTATATAGAGAGAGGACGGGGGGCGCTCTATTTGGAGGTGGGATCTAATTTTTATTGTGGGTAATGGTGAATAGTATATTACTGCAGGTGTGAATAGAGCTGGTAAAAGAGCATTGTTTCTATATAATGTGCTCAGAAATTCTGGTTTCCTTACACTAACCATTGATTTCCCTCCATTTCTTGGTCGTTTCTCCTCGGCAGAAGCAGCAGCAGGAGGAGATCCATCTTATCCAGGTAAATATATGGGATGATACACTTACATGATAACACACCTCTATTGCTGCACTGTATATCCTCATGTCATCACTATATATTATATTACCAGTCACATATAATAACCACGAAAGGCCTCATGTACATAATACAGACATACAAGTGACATGGTGCCGCCTGTATCTCACCCACTAGGATAGCACTGAGTCCCCTCTCTCCAGTGTAATGTCTATTCCCCATCACTGCTGACGGGTCTGATCTCAGGAAAGTCATGCTGGTTTTTCTCCTTCCCTTATAGACTGCGGGCGCTGTTCTGCTGCTGCTGCGCCACCAAGGAGGAGTAAAGGTGAGTACCCAAAATCCCCTCACACCTCAGATCACTTTTATTCTGACTGTATATTCATATGGAGCCTATATATGTAACCTGTCATTATTAACACATTGCTTGTTATATATCCTATCTAGGTAACACAGCGCCGCCAGAGTGAGGAGAAGACACCCGACCATCTGGAGCTGTCTGGAGGAGGAGGCGTCCGGAACATCAAGTGGTAAATGGGACGCCCATAACATCCGGAGGACACATTTACCACACATGGGGGAGGAGGAGCCCCCTTTTACCATCAGAGATAGGAGGAGTAGACACTCACAACACCTAGAGGGGTCTGGAGGAGGTGCCCTTAAAGGGGTTATCTAGGTAACTAAAAAGGCATTTCCTTCCTCGCCAGTGTCTCACTTCTGGTTTGGTCTCCTCTCACACCATCATCTTCTCACCTGGCAAAACGGAGGCGGCCTGAGACAGTGGGGCAGGTACTTTGTTGTGATTGTCGCATGCGGGTGAAACCAGTGGCGGCTAATGTACAAACAATGTTGCCACTGTCATCACAACATTGCCCGTACATTGACCACTGCTGGCAGCAAGTTTCACCCACATGTGGTGATCACACCATAATACCTGATCTACTGTCTCAGACCTTTGCCAGGTCAGAAGATGTTGGAATGAGATGAGTCCGAACTGGAAGTGAGATGCTGGTAATGGTGGAAATATCTTTTCAGCTCCCCAGATAACCCCTTTTAACATCTAGAGGCAAATTAGGGGCCAGTTACATCCGGAGGATTTATTTGCCTCACAAGGGGGAAGGAGGAGCCCCCTTTTACCACCAAAAATAGGAGGACTAGACTCTAAGAACACCTAGAGGGTCTGGAGGAGGTGCCCTTACAGGGGTTATCTAGGCAACTAAAAAGGCATTTCCTTCCTCGCCGGTGTCTCACTTCTGGTTTGGTCTCCTCTCGCACCATTATCTTCTTATCTGGCAAAACGGAGGCGGCCTGAGACAGTGGGGCAGGTACTTTGTTGTGATTGGTGCATGCAGGTGAAACCAGTGGCGGCCAATGTACAAACAATGTTGCCGCTGTCATCACAACATTGCGCGTACATTGACCACTGCTGGCGGCGAGTTTCACCCACATGTGTTGATCACACCATAGTACCTGATCTACTGTCTCAGACCTTTGCCAGGTCAGAAGATGTTGGGATGAGATGAGTCCCAACTGGAAGTGAGATGCTGGTAATGGTGGAAAGGAAATATCTTTTCAGCTCCCCAGATAACCCCTTTTAACATCAAGTGGTAAATGAGGCGCCCATAACATCCGGAGCATATATTTACCACACATGGGGGAGGAGGAGCCCCCTTTTACCATCAGAGATAGGAGGAGTAGACACTCACAACACCTAGAGGGGTCTGGAGGAGGTGCCCTTAAAGGGGTTATCTAGGTAACTAAAAAGGCATTTCCTTCCTCGCCGGCTTCTCACTTCTGGTTTGGTCTCCTCTCACACCATCATCTTCTTACCTAGCAAAACGGAGGCGGCCTGAGACAGTGGGGCAGGTACTTTGTTGCGATTGTTGCATGTGGGTGAAACCAGTGGCGGCCAATGTACAAACAATGTTGCAGATGTCATCACAACATTGCGCGTACATTGACCACTGCTGGCGGTGAGTTTCACCCACATGTGGTGATCACACCATAGTACCTGATCTACTGTCTCAGACCTTTGCCAGGTCAGAAGATGTTGGAATGAGGTGAGTCCGAACTGGAAGTGAGATGCTGGTAATGGTGGAAATATCTTTTCAGCTCCCCAGATAACCCCTTTTAACATCTAGAGGCAAATTAGGGGCCCGTAACATCAGGTGGGTTTATTTGCCTCACATGGGGGAAGGAGGAGCCCCCTTTACCATCAAAAATAGGAGGACTAGACTCTAAGAACACCTAGAGGGGTCTGGAGGAGGCGCCCTTAGATAAGTTAGCTAGGGAGCTAGAAGGCATTATCTTTCCTTTTGTCTCTCCTCCGGTTTGATGTCTTCTCATTCTACACTATCTGACTTGGCTTAAAGGCGGCGGGCTGAGACAGTGGGGCAGGTACTGGGCATCGATTGTCACATGTGGGTGAAACCAGTGGTAGCCAATGTACACACGACATTCCATCATTATGCATATATTGGCCACTACCGGTGGGACTGGTTTCACCCACATGTGGTTATCACACCATAGTACCTGATCTCCCACCTCAGCCGCCACCTATACCAGGTCAGAAGTTGTTGGGATGAGATGTCACCAAACTGGAAGTGAGATGCCGGTGAGAGAGGAAAGGAAATGCCTGTTCAGCTCCCCAGATAACCACTGTAACACCTAGAGGCAAATGAGGCGCCATTAACATCATTGGGGTTCATTTGCCTCAAATGGGGAAAAGGAGGAGGCCCCCCTATAACATCAGAAAAAGGGGGAGAAGACTCCTTTAAACATCTGTAGGAGTCTGGAGGAGGTGTCTGTAGCATCCGTAGGCAAATTGCCGTCTGGCATCAGAAACCACCACCTCCTGATGACCCTCTACACCCCAGGAGCAGCCGGTGAGTATTTCCCATCTGGCACCTGGAGAGTTCAGGAATAATAGCTGCTTGTTGTAGCCCTGGGGCCATTGACACCAGTGATCTTACCACAGCGCTATTATCCCTGAACTCTCCGCTACAGGCCTGGTAAATATCGCACCTCACAGACACATGACGACTACACACACACACACACACACACACATATATATATACACATAAACATGCACTACAGATAGATAGCGGGTGTGATCCTGGGACTTGCTCTGATCGCCACATTTGGGGTCGGGAAGGAATTTTTCCCCTTGAGGACAATTGACTCTTCCCTCTTAGGGGTTTTTGCCTTCCTCAGGATCATCTCAGCCTCACAGCCCCCACAGTCATACATGTCAAATTACTCTCCCTATAACTTGAAATAAAATATCTTTTTTTGCCCCGTTACATCTTTGTGTCTGTGTCTTTACTTCCAGGTAGTGTCCGGATCATTCCGCACATGGTGATACCAAGTCTGGCTGTTTTTAGTTACATTTTTATTTGAAAAATGGGAAAAAGGGGGTGAGTTAAATTTTCATCAAGTGGGCAGTTTTCTTATATTTATTATTTAACATTTTTTAAAGGTTTCCTATTATATGGACAAACTTCTGATATGTCATAGTGACACGCTAGAAGATTGTGTGGGTGGGGAAAAGGTGCTGAGACCCTTACTGATTGCTAGAATGAAGGGGCAGAAGTGCAGTAGGTTAATCCCCCCTCATAAGTAGATGCCCCCGGTAGTTAGGCAATTTCCCCATTAGGTGTAGGTGTGTGTGTGTGTGGGGGGGGGGTTACCTCCTATTGCAGTACACAACGCATGTCACGGCACTCTTGCTTTACTTGATGACAGTCTTCGATACCTGCTTAAACATGAGAACTACACTATGGTCATAAGAAGGAAAATAACAGTGGACCATGGAAACACCAAGTCACATGATCAGGCACAGGTGACAAGTATCCATTACCGCTACACAAAGAACAATACAGCCAATAATACCGCCATACAGTGGTCAGAATCATTTGTACACAAGTTATCACACTGCAGACTATATGAGAGAGTAAAGCACTGATCAGAGGATCTGGAGGATCGGTCAGCTCTCCTGACATGTCTGGTTTAGGAAAAACTCATATTCCCGAAAGCAATTGTGGAGCGTCTCTTCTGAGCTCTGCATTGTGTCACTCCTTTTATTCCTGCTGGAAATGTATGAATAAATGGTCGACTATTTGCTACCAAAATACATACATTTATTTTAATAAAGTTATCTTACAAAGTAATGTAACTTTTTTTTTTTAAACTCGTTTATTAAAAGTGTCAGGCATCGTAAATACATACAGGACATGTGTTCGCATACAGGAAAGCATACATACAAGAAGGTTCCACAAAAGTATAGTCCTTGTTATGCGTCATATTCTAGTTACGAGGCAAAAAGCATACTACAGAAACATCAACATAAGGCAAGGTCAGTACATTCCCAAAACCCTTAAAGGATGAGCTAAAGAGCACCGCAACTCACTGTTGAAATAAGAAAATCTCATCAGTACAAAGAAAAGAAAAAAGTTAAAGTAAATATCCTAGATATACATAAGGCTAAGGAGTAGAGGCAGACAAGGTATCCCTAAGACGTGTAAATCCGTTTGTGGAATAATTAGTAGCCGAGTGTTTACACCACATTCCCCATACCTTATGGAGCTTGGCAGGGCATCCTCTGTGTTTAAATACTAAATTCTCATAGGACACTACAGTATTTACTAAAGTTACCTATTCGGATAACGTGGGAGGTTTAGGATCCATCCACTTGAGTGCAATAGCCTTCCTAGCCATGAACAGTGCTTCTTTTAGACAGATCAGCTGGTGATGAGTCCATGTTTCATCATCCAGGATACCGAGCAAGCATCCCTTGGGCTCTAGCGTAATTGGGCGCTGCATAACACTACTAAGCAGCTTAATCACATCCTCCCAGAAAGACCGTATGAATGGGCAGTCCCAAACCATGTGTCTGAAGTCAGAGTGGGGGTGGTGGCATCTATGGCACTCTGGTGAAGGATGTCTTCCCATCTTATGTAGCCGAACCGGCGTCAAATAACACTGATGAAAAATAAAAAGTTGCGTCACTTTGTTATTGATCGCAGGCGACACATACAGATGGGAGGACAACGCCTCCTTACAGTCATCATCGGACAAGGATGGGATCCATGCTTTCCACTTATCCAGCACGGGGAGTGGGGCAGCTTTTATTACCGCATCCAATAAAAAGTAATGTAACTTTATTAAAGCAATGTATTAGTAAATTAAGGGGGGTATTTTTGCGTCTCCAGAACAACCTTTATTTGTTTGGCAAAACCAGACTAAAAACCTTAAAGAGGTTATCCAGGATTAGTAAAACATGACCGTATTCCTATAAAAACAGCACCACTCCTGTCCTCAGTTTGTTTATGGAATTGCAGCTTAGATCCACTGAAGTCAATGGAACTGAGTTGTAATACCACACACAACCTGAGGACACGTATGTCGCTATTTGTGGAAGAATGTTTTTCTAATCCTAGATAATTCCTTTAAAGCGAATCTGTCATCCATTGAACACCTACAGAACTAATGACAGTGTTATACACTTTGTACTGCAATGTTAAAGGGAAACTATTACTACTGGTGATATCTCTCACCAGCGGCGTACCTAAAGGCTGATGGGCCCTGGTGCAAAATGTTAGCTTGGGGCCCCCCATCTCACCCGATCAGGCAAAGTCATATCTAACGTTATATCCAATTACTCTAATGTGCCACCATGTTCTAATGCACTGTCACTGCCTCCACCTCATGTACTGCACTACTTCCCCCTATAATTAATGGACTGTACTGTTTCATTGTCTAATCATTGTATTCCAATCTTTGACTCTCCAGCTGAAAAACTACAACTCTCATCATAAACTGCCAGTTGGAAACAATGGGGGTTTTAGTGCTGCAACCTGAAGAGCCACATGCTGCAAAACTACAACTCCCATAATAAACTGTCAGCAGGGCACGATGAAGTTTGAACTTCTGCAACCTGGAGAAGTCACCTGATATCACCTGCAGTTTTATGTAACACCACAGATAACAGTGATATCAGTAGTACAGATAATGTAGTAGCTGTCACCTCGGGGCACCCCTACTAAATGATGTTCTTCAAAATAAGAAAAGTGTCATACAGGGACTCACAGGTGACGTCTTCTTTGATCTGAGGCGTCACTTTCCCTTTTCCTCTCCATCCGGCCCAGACCTCCATGATGATTCCTTCCAGATACGTTTCATCTTTTCAGAACCTGCGAGACAAGCAATTTAGGCTCTGCACATTTATAGCAACTTCCTTCCCTTTCTCCCTCCTGTAGGCTCCCAAAGTAACTGCGCTGTTTGGGATGCCCCCTGTATGTAGGATCCCCTGCTGTGCCCCCTGTATGTAGGATTCCCTGCTGTGCCCCCATGAGCTAATAATGCCCCCAGAGGTGCCCCCATGAGCTAATAATGCCCCCAGAGATGCCCCCATGAGCTAATAATGCCCCCAGAGGTGCCTCCCATGAACTAATAATGCCCCCAGAGGTGCCCCTATATACTAATAATGCCCCCAGAGGTGCCCCTATATACTAATAATGCCCCCAGAGGTGCCCCCATGAGCTATTAATGCCCCCATAGGTGCCCTGATATACTAATAATGCCCCCAGAGGTGCCCCCATGAACTAATAATGCCCCCAGAGGTGCCCTTATGAGCTAATAATGCCCCCAGAGGTCCCTTCATATACTAACATTGCCCCCAGAGGTGCCCCCATATACTAATAATGCCCCCAGAGGTGCCCCCATATACTAATAATGCCCCCAGAGGTGCCTCCATGAACTAATAATGCCCCCAGAGGTGCCCCCATGAACTAATGCCCCCAGAGGTGCCCCCATATACAAATAATGCCCCCAGAGGTGCCCACATATACTAATAATGCCCCCAGAGGTGCACCCATATACTAATAATGCCCCCAGAGGTGCCCCCATATACTAACAATGCCCCCAGAGGTGCCCCCATGAACTAATAATTCCCCCAGAGGTGCCCCCTATGAACTAATAATGCCCCCAGAGGTGCCCCCTATGAACTAATAATGCCCCCAGAGGTGCCCCCTATGAACTAATAATGCCCCCAGAGGTGCCCCCTATGAACTAATAATGCCCCCAGAGGTGCCCCCAAATACTAATAATGCCCCCAGAGGTGCCCCCATGAACTTATTATGCCCCTAGAGGTGCCCCCATGAACTAATAATGCCCCCAGAGGTGCCCCCTATGAACTAATAATGCCCCCAGAGGTGCCCCCATATACTTATAATGCCCCCAGAGGTGCCCCCATATACTAATAATGCCCCCAGAGGGGCCCCCATATACTAATAATGCCTCCAGAGGTGCCTCCATGAACTAATAATGCCACCAGAGGTGCCCACATATACTAATAATGCCCCCAGAGGTGCACCCATATACTAATAATGCCCCCAGAGGTGCCCCCATATACTAACAATGCCCCCAGAGGTGCCCCCATGAACTAATAATTCCCCCAGAGGTGCCCCCTATGAACTAATAATGCCCCCAGAGGTGCCCCCTATGAACTAATAATGCCCCCAGAGGTGCCCCCTATGAACTAATAATGCCCCCAGAGGTGCCCCCTATGAACTAATAATGCCCCCAGAGGTGCCCCCAAATACTAATAATGCCCCCAGAGGTGCCCCCATGAACTTATTATGCCCCTAGAGGTGCCCCCATGAACTAATAATGCCCCAAGAGGTGCCCCCTATGAACTAATAATGCCCCCAGAGGTGCCCCCATATACTTATAATGCCCCCAGAGGTGCCCCCATATACTAATAATGCCCCCAGAGGGGCCCCCATATACTAATAATGCCTCCAGAGGTGCCTCCATGAACTAATAATGCCCCCAGAGGTGCCCCCATGAACTTATGCCCCCAGAGATGCCCCATATACTAATAATGCCCCCAGAGGTGCCCTCATGAACTAATAATGCCCCCAGAGGTGCCCCCATATACTAATAATGCCCCCAGAGGTGCCCCCATGAGTTAATATTGCCCCCAGAGGTGCCCCCATATACTAATAATGCCCCCAGAGGTTCCCCCCATGAACTAATAATGCCCCCAGAGGTGCCCCCATGAACTAATAATGCCCCCAGAGGTGCCCCCTATAAACTAATAATGCCCCCAGAGGTGCCCCCATATACTAATAATGCCCCCAGAGGTGCCCCCATGAGTTAATAATGCCCCCAGAGGTGCCCCCATGAGTTAATAATGCGACCAGAGGTGCCCCCATATACTAATAATGCCCCAAGAGGTGCCCCCTATGAACTAATAATGCCCCAGAGGTGCCCCCATGAACTAATAATGCCCCCAGAGGTGCCGCCTATGAACTAATAATGCCCCCAGAGGTGTCCCCATATACTAATAATGCCCCCAGAGATGCCCCCATATACTAATAATGCCCCGAGAGGTGCCCCCATGAGTTAATAATGCCCCCAGAGGTGCCCCCATATACTAATAATGCCCCCAGAGGTGCCCCCATATACTAATAATGCCCCCAGAGGTGCCCCCATATACTAATAATGCCCCCAGAGGTGCCCCCATGAACTAATAATTCCCCCAGAGGTGCCCCCTATGAACTAATAATGCCCCCAGAGGTGCCCCCTATGAACTAATAATGCCCCCAGAGGTGCCCCCTATGAACTAATAATCCCCCCAGAGGTGCCCCCAAATACTAATAATGCCCCCAGAGGTGCCCCCATGAACTTATTATGCCCCTAGAGGTGCCCCCATGAACTAATAATGCCCCCAGAGGTGCCCCCTATGAACTAATAATGCCCCCAGAGGTGCCCCCATATACTTATAATGCCCCCAGAGGTGCCCCCATATACTAATAATGCCCCCAGAGGTGCCCCCATATACTAATAATGCCTCCAGAGGTGCCTCCATGAACTAATAATGCCCCCAGAGGTGCCCCCATGAACTTATGCCCCCAGAGATGCCCCATATACTAATAATGCCCCCAGAGGTGCCCTCATGAACTAATAATGCCCCCAGAGGTGCCCCCATATACTAATAATGCCCCCAGAGGTGCCCCCATGAACTAATAATGCCCCAAGAGGTGCCCCCTATGAACTAATAATGCCCCCAGAGGTGCCCCCATATACTGATAATGCCCCCAGAGGTGCCCCCATGAACTAATAATGCCCCTAGAGGTGCCCCCTATGAACTAATAATGCCCCCAGAGGTGCCCCCATATACTAATAATGCCCCCAGAGAAGCCCCCATGAACTAATAATGCCCCCAGAGGTGCCCCCATATACTAATAATGCCCCCAGAGGTGCCCCCATGAGTTAATATTGCCCCCAGAGGTGCCCCTTATATACTAATAATGCCCCCAGAGGTGCCCCCCATGAACTAATAATGCCCCCAGAGGTGCCCCCATGAACTAATAATGCCCCCAGAGGTGCCCCCTATAAACTAATAATGCCCCCAGAGGTGCCCCCATATACTAATAATGCCCCCAGAGGTGCCCCCATGAGTTAATAATGCCCCCAGAGGTGCCCCCATATACTAATAATGCCCCCAGAGGTGTCCCCATATACTAATAATGCCCCCAGAGATGCCCCCATGAACTAATAATGCCACCAGAGGTGCCCCCATATACTAATAATGCACCTAGAGAAGCCCCCATGAACTAATAATGCCCACAGAGGTGCCTCCATATACTAATAATGCCCCCAGAGGTGCCCCCATGAGTTAATAATGCCCCTAGAGGTGCCCCCATATACTAATAAGGCCCCCAGAGGTGCCCCCCATGAACTAATAATGCCCCCAGAGGTGCCCCCATGAACTAATAATGCCCCCAGAGGTGCCCCCCATGAACTAATAATGCCCCCAGAGGTGCCCCCATGAACTAATAATGCCCCCAGAGGTGCCCCTAAAAAAACAAACATCATACTCACCTGTGTGGCTGCAGGCAGCAGCTCTTCCTCCTCTTCTGGCTCCATCTTGCGAGCCACAGGGACGGGACTTCCGGCAGGCGTGATGACGTCACATCATCACGCCTGCCGGAGAGGTCATGTCCCGGCATCCCATAGGCTGCTGGTATGAAGTGCCGGCAGCCTATGGGAGGGAATACAGGAGTAGGACGCTGACAGGTCCTGCTCATGTATTCTGATCGCTTTAATGTTCCGCCCGCTCACTGTGCGGGCGGAACATCAAAGCGATCTGTGCATCCTAGCGTAGGGGCCCTGTCGCCATGGCGACCGCTGCGACCCCTATAGCTACGCCACTGTCTCTCACACAGGGCGCTGAGGATGAAGTTACGTTTCTTCTATTCATCCTCAGAACAATTTCTGTGATATTAGGAGTTAAATCCCTATGTTATAAGTTGTTTTGGTGCACTGGGGGTGGGGCTACAGCTCCAACATGTACTGATCTGCCCCCTGGCCGCTCCCCCCCCCCCCCCCTAATGAATATCAGCAGAGCAGGCTGGACAGTGCACCAAAACAACTTGTTAGCATACGGATTAATCTCCTCATATCCCGGAAACGGTGCTGAGGATGAAAGCAAGAATCCTTCCCATCCTCAGCGCTCCGTGCACTATAGGAACATAAAGTTCCTCATAAGGTTTAATAAATCTCCCCCAATATCTTTATTTACCATCTTCGTATCTTTTTTTTTTCTAAAAATTTTTTGCAGCACTACAGTCAAGGAGGGATTAAGTGCAGCAGAAATCTTGTGGGATTATTTGTCAAAGGGAAAATCTGTGCCATTTCCACACCAATAACCACAGTGGAAATCTAATGTGGGTCTATGTATGAGGTGATACCTGCGGCTCAGCCATCTCTGTCCCCACCTGATCCTCAGGGGCGTCACGCCCGCTCCTCATCTGCCGGACGTTCTCCAGTTGTTGAGCTTTTTGTCAGTCTCCTCTATCGCTTCATATTCTACCTGTATCCTTCTCCTGCTGCTCCAGGGGATGAGGCCTTCACAGCCTGGCCTGACAACCAGTCAACAAAGAGGGGAATTTAGTAGAAGAATGACCAAGAAGTTCCCCTATTTAGTGTCACGTGTGCATCCAGCTACCCTCTTCTCAGCACGATCTATCATCCATTTTTATAGCCACGTTCAGACAATCCGTCCAACACTTGGCGTTTTTCTTGTAGCCACATCCCCTCACCAGAGCAATTACGATTTGCTTTGTGAGTTCCCCTACTGGTCCAGCTTTAATTGTGTGAGGTGGATGGCATGATTGGGCTAACAATAGTATTGCCAGCTATGGGCTTGTGATACGTGTTGGTACTCACTGTCTGTTCGTGTATATTGCCAACTAAAGTTAAGTCTATAAAGGAAATGCTTTAGGTATTCCACTCCAATGTGAACCTCAAGTGTAAGGGGTTGGCATTAAGAGAATTACCAAAGGCAGGTATGGCGATGTAGGGGCCAGTTTTTCTTGTATAGGCAATGAACATGAACATGAAGAAAAAACTAACTTAGAGGTAGCTAGTAAAAAATTAGCGGAACAAAAGGAGATTGTGCTAAAATTTAGTAGTGACCCGGAATTTGCTAACAAGGAGGACCAACTGAAATCATCAGTTGAACACTACCAACACCATCTGAAGGAAAGGAGGCACGCTCAATTCTCCAGGGATCTCCAGGATTTCAGAGAGAACAGAGCCTATACAGTTTTGGAAAAACAAAAGAAGAGTAGGGAGCAGGAAACGGACCTGTCATCATCAGATACAGAGGCCTCTGACACTGACACCCAACCAAGGGAGGGAAACAGGAGAACAGGGAGGACTAGAGACGACCCTAATAGGTCACGTAGTAGACCGCCCGCATCTGGACAATATAACAACAACACATGTGGCGACAGCTCTTCTACATCGTATGCACCTTCCTCAGCCCAACCTTTTTTAGGGAAGAAACGGGGGAGGGGAAAGTATGGACCTCCATCCCGTCAACAACCACCACGAGGCACAAAACACATGGGACGTTAGAACAGACCCAGGTCTTAAACTTGTCCACCGTCCCCGTAACCGATGAACACATAAAAGTACTCTCATATGGCCTTTCTTTTGTACCCACCACTGACTATGACCCATTCATCTGGACGAAGGACATCAATCTGTTTACAAGAAAACTGAAATGGCACAAAACATACAGACAGAAGGACAGAAGGGACTGCCAGGAGCTTGGCATCTGTATAGAAGACCTACCTGCAGTTAGGGAGCTTACGGGACTACTTGAGACTAACACGAGATCTAGGGGAAGCGGCCCCTTCACAGATTGTAAGCCTAAAAGCACCAAGTTCCCACCGGTGGGAGGCATCTCTTGTATTGAGGTATTCCAGGACTTGGTAACTAGGGACCTTCAACAGCTGACACCAACACAGCACTTCCACAACCTCAGCTACAGCCAACATTCGGCACTTAAAGACCTGCAAAAGAATCCCCAACTTGTAATCAAGTCTGTGGATAAAGGGGGTAATATCGTGTTGCTGAACAGGAAGGACTATGTAGATATGTGTCTGAGACTTTTGAAGGACCAGAACACCTATGAAATCTTGACTGCTAACCCCACAAAAACCTATACTGATGAGTTAAAAGGGATCCTACGACAAGCCAGAGAGCTAGATCTAATTGATGAGAATGAATTTCTCTTTCTCCTCCCCAGGGCACCCATTACTCCTACATTTTACGCACTGCCAAAGATCCATAAGGGGACAACACCACTAAAGGGTAGACCAATAGTCTCCACTATTGGGAGTATCACGCATAATCTAGGAATATATGTGGATAAAGTCCTTAGAGAATTTGTTGTAGCCCTCCCATCATACACAAGGGACACAATGGATTTACTAAAAAATATTGAACACCTCATAGTTGAACCGAACACTTTACTTGGTAGCATTGATGTGGAGGCCCTTTACTCTTCTATTCCACATGATTGGACACTGAAAGCGGTGGGTCACTTCCTTTCTACAAGGGGCACACATATGCAACGGCATAATGAGTTTGTTCTTTGTCTAGTTAAATTCATCTTAACTAGAAACTTCTTTTTATTTGATGGCTGCTATTACCACCAACTCAGGGGCACCGCGATGGGGAGCCCTTGTGCCCCCACATACGCAAATTTGCTCCTGGGTTGGTGGGAGGCCAACGTTGTTTTTATCGACGAGAGAGAGACGTTTGGAGCCATGCCAACCTATTGGTCACGTTTCATTGATGATATTTTCATCCTGTGGGAAGGGACCAGAGCAGAGTTCTCCCGTTTTATCGATCTAATTATCCTTCAATAAAATGATTAGCAGAGGGGCTACAAAAACATTAAATTTCAGGAAGGCTAATTTCCAAAAACTAAGAGAGGACCTTGGGAACATAGACTGGGACAATGCCTTCAGAAATTAAAGTACACAAGAGAAATGGGACATATTTAAGAGCATCCTGGGTAAATCTTTTGAACGACACATACCATATGGGAATAAACGTAGTAGAAATAAGAGAATTCCAATGTGGTTAACTAAAGCTTTAAGGGGTGCAATAAATGATAAGAAACAAGCATTCAGACAACTAAAACAAGAAGGTAGTGGGGAAGCATTGAGCAACTATAGACAGAAGAATAGAATGTGTAAAACACAAATAAAAGAAGCAAAAATAGCAACAGAAAGAAGGATAGCCACAGAAAGTAAAACAAATCCCAAAATGTTCTTCACCTATATAAATAACAAAAGACTTAAAACCGAAAATGTTGGTCCCCTCAAAAATAATCTGGGTGTAATGGTGGAGGGGGAAGAGGAAAAGGCCAATCTACTAAATACATTCTTCTCTACTGTATTCACAGAGGAGAATCCCATAACAGACGATATGACTAGGGATAATGTTAATCCTCCCATAAATCTCACCTGCCTAACACAACAAGAAGTGGGGAAACGCCTTAAAAACATTAAAATCCATAAGTCACCGGGCCCAGAAGGTATCCATCCTAGAGTTTTGCAAGAATTAAATACTGTGTTGGACAGACCGTTATTCCTATTATTTAAAGATTCTATTACGACAGGGATTCTTCCACAGGACTGGCGCATAGCTAATGTGGTACCAATATTCAAGAAGGGGTCAAGAAGTGATCCTGGAAACTACAGGCCCGTAAGTCTAACATCTATAGTAGGTAAAGTATTTGAGGGGATTGTAAGAGATGCTATACTGGAGTATCTTAATGAAAATAATCTTATGACGCAGCACCAGCATGGATTTATGAGGGATCGGTCCTGTCAGACTAATCTGATCGGCTTCTATGAAGAGGTAAGTTATATACTGGACCTGGGGGAGGCTGTGGATGTTGTGTATCTGGACTTTTCAAAGGCATTTGATACTGTGCCGCATGAAAGGTTGGTCTACAAAATGAGGATGCTGGGACTCGGGGAAAACGTATGCAAATGGGTAAGTAACTGGTTGTGTGATAGAAAACAGAGGGTGGTCATTGATGGAACATATTCAGATTGGGTTTTAGTTACTAGTGGGGTACCGCAGGGGTCAGTGTTGGGTCCACTTCTTTTTAATATTTTTATTAATGATCTTGTAGAGGGCTACAGAGTAGAATCTCCATTTTTGCAGATGATACTAAACTGGGTAAAGTAATCAGTACAGAGGAGGATAATATCATATTACAGAGGGATTTGGAGAAGCTAGAGGCTTGGGCGGAGAAATGGCAAATGAAGTTTAATGTGGATAAATGTAATTTGGGCCATAGAAATAATAAGTACAGTTATGTGCTAAATAATAAAACACTGGGTAAAACTACTTCCGAAAAGGACCTGGGGGTATT
>NC_091466.1:33306910-33311910 GCF_027789765.1 Dendropsophus ebraccatus
CGCAACAAAGTACCTGCCCCACTGTCTAAGGCCGCCTCCGTTTTGCTAGGTGAAAAGATGATGGTGTGAGAGAGACCTAAACAAAAGTGAGACGCCGGCGAGGAATGAATGCATTTTTAGTTACTTAGTCCCCTTTAAGGGCCCTCCTCCGACCTCCCTCTAGGTGTTTTAGTGGCTACTCCTCCTCTCTGATGGTAAAAGGGGCTCCTCCTAACCCCATGTGGTGGTAAAAAAACATATATCCTCCGATTTAATGGGCGCCCCATTTCCACTTGTGTTAAAGGGGTTATCTGGGATCTGAAAAGATATTTCCTTTCCACCATTCCAGCATCTCACTTCCAGTTGGGACTCATCTCATCCCGACATCTTCTGACCTTGCAAAGTTTGAGACGTATCGGTACTATGGTGTGATCACCACATGTGGGTGAAACTCACCACCAGCAGTGTCAATGTACGCGCATGTTGTGATGACATCGGCAACATTGTTTGTACATTGGCCGCCACTGGTTTCACCTGCATGCAACCAATCACAACAAAGTACCTGCCCCCCCACTGTCTCAGGCCGCCTCCGTTTTTGCCAGATAAGAAGATGACGGTGCAAGAGTAGACCAAACCAGAAGTGAGACGCCGGCGAGGAAGGAAAATGCCTTTTTAGTTGCCTTGATAACCCCTGTAAGGGCGCCTCCTCCAGACCCTCTAGGTGTTCTTAGAGTCTAGTCCTCCTATTTTTTGGTGGTAAAAGGGGGCTCCTCCTTCCCCTTGTGAGGCAAATAAATCCTCCGGATGTTACGGGCCCCTAATTTGCCTCTAGATGTTAAAAGGGGTTATCTGGGGAGCTGAAAAGTATATTTCCAACCATTACCAGCATCTCACTTCCAGGTCGGACTCATCTCATTCCAATATCTTCTGACCTGGCAAAGGTCTGAGACAGTAATCAGGTACTATGGTGTGATCGCGCAAATGTGGGTGAAACGCCGCCACTGGTTTCACCGCATGCGACAATCACAACAAAGTACCTGCCCACTGTCTCAGGCCGCCTCCTTTTTGCCAGGTGAGAAGATGATGGTGTGAGAGGAGACCAAACCAGAAATGAGACACCGGCGAGGAAGGAAATGCCTTTTTAGTTACCTAGATACCCCTTTACGGCACCTCCTCCAGACCCTCTAGGTGTTGTGAGTGTCTAACTCCTCCTATCTCTGATGGTAAAAGGGGGCCTCCTCCTCCCCATGGTGTGGTAAATGTTCCTCCGATGTTTATGGGGCGTCCCATTTACCACTTGATGTTCCGGACGCCTCCTCCTCCAGACAGCTCCAGATGGTCGTGTGTCTTCTCCTCACTCTGGCGGCGCTGTGTCCCTAGATAGGATATATAACAAGCAATGTGTTAATAATGACAGGTTACATATATAGGCTCCATATGAATATACAGTCAGAATAAAAGTGATCTGAGGTGTGAGGGGATTTTGGGTACTCACCTTTTACTCCTCTTGGTGGCGCAGCAGCAGCGAACAGGCCCGCAGTCTATAAGGAAGGAGAAAAACCAGCATGACTTTCTGAGATCAGACCCGTCAGCAGTGATGGGGAATAGACCATTACTGAGAGAGGGGACTCAGGCTATCCTAGTGGGTGAGATACAGGCGGCACCATGTCACTTGTATGCAGGGCCGGTTTTAGACTAGATGTGGCCCTGGGCAAAGTTGAAGGTGGGGCCCCAAATGCTGAAATATTTTAGCAACAATTTAAGGTCCCCATACATGTTACTCTTTTGTTGGTGGTACCTGTTGCTTCTGGTGGATTTGGCCATCAGCGTAAGGTGTATGGGGCTCTCTGGACAGTCCTCTGACAGATGATATCAGTGGACATAGGGGGTCAAGCTTGATGGAAAATCAACGCCCAACCTCTTTGTTCTCAGAGAGATAAGCCGCCATCAGATCTGTATGGCTATGGCTTTCCCCTCTCATAGAGAACACAGGAACACTCAGATGTGCCAAATTTCTGTGTATGGGGAGGACGGGACCGGATGGGACAGATAATTGTCAGCTGAAGGATTGTTCAGCCAGCAGTTATTGGAAGTGTACGGCCACTTTTAAGGCCGTATTACACGGCCTGATATTCTGCAGAAGTGAGCGCCAATCTGGTAGAATGGAGCTCGCTTAGAGAGCCTACTACATGGCTCTTTTATGATGCAGCAAAAGCTATGGAGGAGATTTATCAAACTGGTGTAAAGAAGAATTGGCTCAGTTGCCCCTAGCAACCAATCAGATTCCACCATCTTAGAATGTGAGTAATGAATGGTGGAATCTGATTGGTTGCTAGGGGCAACGGAGCCAGTTTTACTTTACACCATGTTTGATAAATCTCCCCTATGTGTATATATACAGTATATCATTAGTGATGTGTGTGCAATCCTTGCTGTATATAGTAAACAATAAAGATATATACTACCTGATCACGTTCCCCGGTGTCCTCAGGCCTTGTCTGTGATATATACTACCTGATCATGTTCCCCGGTGCCCTCAGGCCTTGTCTGTGATATATACTACCTGATCATGTTCCCCAGTGTCCTCACAGAGCGATAGCGTCCTGATTCGGACTATTTTCGCTCCATGTATTAGGCCCCTTACATAGTTCAGAAGGTTACATGCCGGGACTGCCGCTATATGCCAGGACTGCCCCTACATGTCAGGACTGCCACTATATGCCAGGACTGCCCATACATTCTGGGACTGCCGCTACATGCCGGGACTGCCCCTACATGTCAGGACTGCCACTATATGCCAGGACTGCCCATACATTCTGGGACTGCCGCTACATGCCGGGACTGTCCCTACATGTCAGGACTGCCGCTACATGCCGGGACTGCCGCTACATGCCGGGTCTGCCGCTACATGTCAGGACTTCCCCTACATTCTGGGACTGCCGCTACATGTCAGGACTGCCCCTAAATGCCAGGACTGCCACTACATTCTGGGACTGCTGCTACATTCTGGGACTGCCGCTACATGCCAGGACTGCCGCTAGTGGTGTAAACACAAGAACTATTTATATGAATTGCTTTAAAAAAAAAAAAAAAAAAAAAAAAGCACTATAATCAGGACCAAATATTACCTGCATACCGTTATTGAGGAAAACTTTACTATATATAGGCCAATATTACCACCATAAAGTGACCGCCCCATAATGACTCTATATACACTATATATAGGCCAATATTACCACCATAAAGTGACCGCCCCATAATGACTCTATATACACTATATACAGACCAATATTACTGCCATAGAGTGACCACCGCATGACTCTATATACACTATATACAGACCAATATTACCGCTATAGACTTTCCACTGTATAATGAATGACTCTTTATACACTGTATACAGACCAATATCATGTGGCTGTCACTCTATGGCAGTAATATTGGTCTGTATATAGTGTATATATAGAGTCATTATGTGGTGGTCACTGTATGGCGGCAATATTGGTCTGTATATAGTGTCATTATGTGGTAGTCAATCTATGGCAGTAATGACTATATATATATACACTATATACAGAGCAATATTAATGCCAAAGAGTGACCACTGCATAATGACACTTTATACAGACCAATATTACCGCCATAGAGTGACTGCCACATAACTCTATATACACACTATATACAGACCAATATTACCGCCATAGATTGACCACTGCATAATGACTCTATATACACTATATACGGACCAATATTACCACCATAGATTGACCACTGCATAATGACTCTGTATCCAGACCAATATTATGTGGCGATCACTCTATGGCTGTACTATTGGTCTGTATATAGTGTATATAGTCATTATGTGGTGGTCACTGTATGGCGGTAATATTGGTCTGTATATAGTGTCATTATGTGGCAGTCAATCTATGGCAGTAATGACTATATATACACTATATACAGACCAATATTACCAGCATACAGTGACCACCACCTAAGGACTGAATACCACCTTATTATTTTTCTCAATAAAATACACCGTATTGCCTTATATACATAGGAGCTGCAGCCAATCAGCGGCCTCAGTGGTCATCGGCAGCAATTACATAGGACTGATGAGGCCAGAGAATGGCTGCAGCTCCTATGTACAGTACATTCACTGCTACACTTGGGAGTCAGCAGTGCTAACTCACACACTAATATATATATATATATATATATATATATATATATATATATATATATATATACACTCACACATCCATGAAAACACATTATACAGATACAAACCATCCAGTCCATACACTATACACAGGACATGTAACACACACTACATTCATCCATTATACACCTACATTCATACACATTACACACTACATGTACAGAATACTTACTCCCTCTAGCATGCTGGGTGTAGTGGTACATCCCCCTCATGTACCTTGCAGCAGCAGCAGGCTGTCATCCTCCCCCGGCAGCCCTCTCCTCCATCGTCCCGACAGCTCCACACCAGAGGAGGAAGTCACGTGCAGTGAGAGGAGCTGGAGGGAGGGGGAGCTACACACACACACGGAGCAGACACCAAGCAGCGTCCTGCAGCCTCTGCGTGACCCCTGATAGCAGCAGCCAGGGATCACTGCCAGACGCTGCAGGGCGCTCTCCTACTGGAACTGCGGGAGGGGGCCCCTGGGGGACGGGGGCCCTGGGCATTTGCCCTGCTTGCCCCCCCCTAACGCCGGCCCTGCTTGTATGTCTGTATTATGTACATGAGGCCTTTCGTGGTTATTATATGTGACTGATAATATAATATATAGTGATGACATGAGGATATACAGTGCAGCTATAGAGGTGTGTTATCATGTAAATGTATCATCCCATATATTTACCTGGATAAGATGGATCTCCTCCTGCTGCTGCTTCTGCCGAGGAGAAACAACCAAGAAATGGAGGGAAATCAATGGTTAGTGTAAGGAAACCAGAATTTCTGAGCAGATTATATAGAAACAATGCTCTTTTACCAGCTCTAT
>NC_091466.1:33314410-33463870 GCF_027789765.1 Dendropsophus ebraccatus
AAAGAATTGACATGCCAATACTTTGGGCGGATGGCGGAATCCCCCCGACCATAGAATGGAGTCAATGGAACAGGAGGAGATGCGGGCAATGGAATCCATGGCAGGTTATCCGTGCGGATTCCATAATGTGAGCACACCCTAAATTTCCGCTTGAAATTCTTCCCATAAAATTTGAATAGAGCAATTCCATTGTGTTCAATGGTATTTCTGCTCTGTTGTTCACACAGCAGAATTTTCTGCCGCGGATCCGCCTTCCGACAAAGAATTGACTTGTCAATTTCTTGGGCCGATTCCAGCAGGAGAATCCTATAGAAGTCAATGGGGTTTGAATTCCGCTTGAATTCTGCTCCTATTCTGCCAGAGCTGAATAGATGAATTTCAAGCAGAAAACTTTCCTCTTCAATTCCTCACTGGTAACCCGTCTCGGATTAGGCCACTCGCGCTGGAACACATCTCCACCCATGCCATAGACTCTGTTCTATGGTCGGTCAGATTCCGCCATCCACCCGAAGAATTGACAAGTCAATTCTTTGGGTGGACGGCGGAATCCGTCCGACCATAAAATGAAGTCTATGGCAAGGGCAGAAATGTGTGCGAGCGGGGGCGAAAACTATTGTAAAATAATTTATTAGATTTTTTTGCTGTTTTCGTGTAGTGTAATTACCTGAATATCCACGGGGCGTCCATCACGGCCATCTTCCACCTATTACATAATAATAAAAATAATAATTGCTTATTATAAAGGGGATATTAGTCTGTCCTCCAAGTGCTGCATGTTGGGGGAAGTTTTATAGAAACATGTACATTGGAAATCCACTGGCCCAGATTTATTAGACCAGATGATCTGACTATAAATGCGCTGTTAGCACTGGGGATTTGGGTTGGAATATTTTTGTGACAATTTTGCACAAAATCTATGCAAAAAAAAACTCTGTATAAAGTACAGTATGTTAGTTCACCTTAAAAAAAGTCTTCTTACTTTTTTTATATTAAATCAAAGGACATTTTTTAAAATACCCAAGGGGATGTTGCTAGGCATCAGATCCCTCCTGTGTACCTGTAGGTGTCTTAAAGGTGTGGCTTAACCTGTAAGGTGCCACTGCTTTCCTAGCTCCAATCAGCATTTAGACGGTACAATATATCGTACGAAAATTCGTTTTGTGATCGTTTTAAGATCGCTTTAGCCGGCCAAAGGCCCGCCTGCAGCCCTCCCGTCTGCAGCCCGGCCCGCCCACAGCCCGGCCCGCCCACAGCCCGGCCTCTGCCCGCAGCCCGGCCCCCGCTCCTCCGCAGCCTGAAATTCCCGGCTCCCCTCTTTAGCCAATCAATGCACTGAAGAGGGGAGGCAGGAATTTTGAACACCCGCTACGCCGAGCAGGTAAGGTATGCTCGTGGCGGGGGTGGCGATCGAGCCGGCGCAGGGGGCTGTAGGATGCGTGGCCGGGCTGAATTTGACTGTTATCGCGCAAATTCGCGCGATAATCGTTACGTGTAAACGTAGCATAATAGTGCATTTACACAGACAAATTTATCTGACAGATCTTTGAAGCCAAAACCAGGAACAGACTATAAACAGGGATCAGGTCATAAAGGAAAGACTGGGATCTATCCCCTTTTCAAATCCATTCCTGGCCTTGGCTTCCAAAATCTGTCAGATAAATCTTTCTATGTAAACGCACCCTTAGTTCAGACAAATCGCCATGTTACACGGCCTGATTGACAATGTAAATGAGCACCAATCTGCTAGATCGACGCTCATTTACTGAGCCTATTACACAGCTCAATAATCGTGCAGCATGGACTGTATATATATATTTGTTGTTAGCGATGTCCGTGTAGCCCTTGCCTTTAGTGTAAAATAATAAAGTATATACATACCTGCCACACTCTCCGGTGCTTCTAACCAGTCCCAGTATCTTCCTGGCTGCTGCTGCCGGGATGATACCGAGGAGCAGGCAGAAGCACCGGAGAGTGTGGCAGGTATGTATATACTTTATTATTTTCTTTACACAGTCATCAGCCATCAGCCGCACATCACTATTACATGTAGAGATATGCAGATATGGAGACAGGAGTTCTGGGGAAGAAAGCTTGGAGTAATTTGGTAATGGTAAAGACCTTAGGGCCCTATTCCACCGGACGATTATCGTTTAGATTATCTTTAAATCGTTCGAATCTAAACAATAATTGGTTGAAATGCAGTTAACGATTAACGACTGAACGAGAAATCGTTGATCGCTTTATAAGACCTGGACCTATTTTTATCATTGCTCGTTTGCAAAACGTTCGCAAATCGTTCGCATTGAATAAGACATAAGTAACGATTATCGTTCCATGGAAATGAGTGAACGTTTTCAGGTCTTTCGCAATAGCGGTCGTTTGAGATCGTTAATCGTTAACGATTATGCAAACGATAATCGGCCGGTGGAATAGGGCCCTTAGTTAGAACGTGGGAGTGGGTAAAAAAAAATCTCTAAATAATCAGGGAGTAATGGAATTTGCCCCATTATGGTTATATGATGAGTTAGGAGAAGTTAGGAAATTGGGAGTAGTAAAAGTATTGGATGGGGTGGGGGTGAGAACAGAGATATAATGGACGGAAACATCATAAAGAGTTGGGACAGTCTAAAAGCAGAATACAAGATAGAGGAAAGACACTGGTTCTCTTATGTTAGATGCAGAAAAGCGTTAGTTGCAAGTCAGAATAATAGTAAGTTGCAAGGATGTAGCCCCAGCCCATTAGTTACAAAATTAAGGAGTGGATCAATTAAAAAGAAAGAGATCACAACAATATACTCGCACCTTATAATGGAACAACATATAGGGACTAAAAGTAAGGATAAATGGGAGGGAGTAATCGGGAGGATAGATGAAGATAGGTGGGAGAAAGTGTTGAGAAGTATTAAGGAAGTGTCAAGAGTGGGTAACTATAGAATAATTCAATTCAACTGTCTCTGCTTTATATTTATTGGAATTCTTATCAAAAACCTCCCTTTCCTTATTAGCAGAAAAATGCTGGAGCCGGATGAGATGTGAAAGTCACCGCCATCAATGCTTTTGTCTACTTGGTGTTTTCCGTCACTTTGGGACCTTGGTGTGTGCTCTAGGTATGGCGTCTTTTCTTTACATATGTGTTGTGTGTTTTGTTACGTTTTTTGTTTTTCACTTTATAGTTCATGTGATTGAGGTTGGTTTCACACAAGACAGTTTTTTTTTAAATCTGCCGCTGTAATTATTGAGCCAAAGCCAGGAGTGGATCCGGCAGGTAGGAGACATATAAGCGCTTCCTTTATTGTACCCATTACTTTGAATCCACTTCTGGTTTTGGCTCAAAAACTGCAATGGCAGCTTTACAAAGAACTGGCATGTGTAAATGCAGCCTCAAAGGGAAACCAATGAATCACATGCTCTGCTATGGGGAAAAACACCACAAAAATCAGACACAAGAAAAACACTTTATTTAAACAAAATGCGGCAAGGTTTGCTAGAAAACAATACAAGTAATGTAACATGAAAAAAAGAGAAAAAAAATCAAATCAACTGGTGACTGAAAATGCCAGAGGTTTGTAATCTATGAAAAAATCTCAACTCTGCCATTACTTATCAGCTGCTGTATGTCCTGCATGATGTGGTGTTTGCTTACTAGTCTGGAGAGCAGGAGAGGTTTTCTATGGGGATTTGCTGCTGCTCTAGACAGTTCATGACATGGACAGAGGTGGCAGCAGAGGGCACTGTGTCAGACTGGAAAGAATACACCACTTCCTGCAGGACATACAGCAGCTGATAAGTACCGGAAGAGTTGAGATTTTTAAGTAAATTACAAATCTCTGGCACTCTGTAGCACCTGTTGATTTGAAAGATTCCTTTTTTTTTTTTTTTTGCTGAATCGCCCCTTTTAAAAAAGAAAGCTCCAAATGCTGTTTTCATAGGTTTGTTTTTTAATACCAGATCCCCCTGCAAACTTGTCTGTGTGACTGATTATATTACTATACTATATGTTACTGTGAGATACTTACTCCAAATGCTCCAGACGTTCATCGATGTCGTCGCTGCTGTTGGTGATAGAATAGGGAAGATAGTGAGAACCAAACACACATTAGAGACATCAGTTTTCTGGCCAATAAGAAAAGGATAGTTCAGCAAACATTTTTTTTTTCTTTCAAATCAGCTGGTGCCAGAAAAGTGCCAGAGATTTGTAATTTACTTCCATTAAAAAATCCCAAGTCCTCCATTACTTCTCAGCTGCTGCATGTCCTGCAGGAAGTGGTATTCTTTCCAGTCTGAACAGCAGGAAAGGTTTTCTATGGGGATCTGCTACTGCTCTGGGCAGTTCCTGTCCCAGACAGAGGTGGGAGCAGGGAGCAACTGTGTCAGACTGTAAAGAATACACCACTTCCGGCAGGACATACAGCAGCTGATTAGTATTGGAGATTTTTTTTTTAATAGAAGTAAATTACAAAGTAAATTACAAATCTCTGGCACTTTCTGGCAACAGTTGATTTGAAAGAATTTTTTGGCTGAATTACCCCTTTAAAAAATAAAAAATCTCCTTACACTAATTTTCATAGGCTTGTTTTTTAAGACGAGGCTATGAGATACTTACTCCCAATCGTCCGAATCCTCCGCGATGTCGCTGATGTCGCTCCTGTTAGTGATAGAATAGAGAAGATAGTGAAAACCTAACACACATTAGAGACATCAGTGATGATCGGGGTCTATAGGGGAGGAATTATAGGGTCACACAAGTTTTACATTTTTAGTTTTACATTTAACCAAATGCTACAAATTTTGCTAGAAAAAATACAACTAATGTAAAATTAAAGGGATAGTTCAGCAAAAAAGTTTTTCTTTCAAAACAGCTGGTGCCAGAAAGTGCCAGAGATTTGTAATTTACTTCCATTAAAGAATCTCAAGTCCCCATTACTTCTCAGCTGCTGTATGTCCTGCAGGAAGTGTTATTCTTTCTATTGTGGAAAGCAGGAGAGGTTTTCTATGGGGATTTGCTACTGCTCTGGGCAGTTCCTGTCCCAGACTTAGATGTCAGAGAGCAACAGACTGGAAAGAATACACCATTTCCTGCAGAACCTACAGCTGCTGAGAAGTACTGGAATTTTTTTTAATATATGTGAATTACAAATCTTTGGCACTTTCTGGCTACAGCTAATTTGAAATAATTTTTTTTGCTGAAATACCCCTTTAAAAAAAATTCCTAACACTGTAATTTCCATAGGCTTGTTGTTTAAGACGAGACTATGAGATACTTACTCCCAATCCTCTGTGTCCTCCTCGGTGTCGTCCTCGCTCCTGTAAGTGATAGAATAGAGAAGATAGTGAAAACCAGACACACATTAGAGACATCAGTTTTCTGGCAGAACGTCATTATAAGAGACAATAATGATATTTAGAGACATCCTCACGATGATCGGAGTCTATAGGGGAAGATGCAGTAAAAATAAATAGAAAATAGGATTCTATGTCTAACTAGAGCGCCCCCTATCCTGTCCTCCCCACGCTCCTCTCTCTATACAGGATGGTTAAAGAATAAGCATGTATTCAAAATACTATAAGGTTTGAGCCCTCACCAGGGGATGTCCGCAGCCTCGTCCTCTTCCTCCTCTTCGTCAGTCTCACTGTATATAGATCAGAAACCAGCTCGTGTGTTAAATCTGCCCCATAGTGTTTGGGGATATGTGAATATACATATGTGAGTATTTGGTGGGGAACACAGATATAAATGGACTCATATTGTCATATCATGTAGATGGATGATTATATCTCCCCTGCTTCTTCATACTTACACGATGGTCTCCAGGCTCGGGATCCAACTGTAGAGCGGGTACTTGTCGTCTCTGTAACAGAGAACATAGGGTTGGTTAGGAGGATTGGTACTTGGTCCCATTTGAAACTATCAGAAAATGTTATTTATTGTGACCTCTCAATAAGAACATGAAATCCATCAGTATATTTATTAACCCCTTGTCATCACTGCCAGTTTTCCCCTTGAGGAATAGGCCAGGAATTTGAAGCAGGATGCGCTCTTAGGGTGTGTTCACACTTCAGAATCTGCACGGATAATCCCCAGTGTATTCCGCCGCTCGCCCCTGCTCGCACCTGTGTGCCTCTCCACCTGTCCCATAGACTCCATTCTATAATCGGGCGGATTCCGACATCTGCCCAAAGAATTGACATGTCAATTCTTTGTGCGGATGGCGGAATCCCCCGACCATAGAATGGAGTCAATGGAACAGGAGGAGATGCGAGCAGTGGAATCCATGGCAGGTTATCCGTGCAGATTCCATAAAGAGAAGGCCGGACGAGACGAAGTTTAAGGGAGGCCTACATGACAGGGGAAATGGCACGGAGGGGGTTAATAGGAGAGATGGATCTTGAGCGGGAGTTGCTAGGGGGAGGTACTGGGGTGGGGAAAGGTATATAATAAGAGGCTCTTCCGGGTTGGGGTCAGTTACCTCACACGGAGCAGCAGTGAAGAGTAGTGTAGAGTGTGCAGAGTCAGCAGCAGCCAGAGCAGCAAGACCAGCGGCAGCACCTGTGGGCTGAGGACGGTGGACGGCGGTGCACGGTAGTGGGCAGCAATCATGTCTCTCTCCCTCCCTGAGCTCCTCCGGCACCTCCGGGAGGCTGTGGCCACAACCTCCGATCGCGTCTGGCTGGACAGCCAGATGCAGGCCATTATGGAGACCCCCTCTGCTGCTCCGTCGGCGGCAGGTTCCCCTCTGCCTGCCGCCCAGGGCCCCTCTGGAGCGGTGTCCCCCGACCTCGGGCCTTCTCCCTGCTCCTGGGAATCCTCCCCGCCGGCTGGGCCGTCCGGTGTAGCTGAGTCTCCGCCCCCTCCTTCCCGGCTGCGCAGCTCCCGACGGTCCCGTCCCCCGTCCCACCTCAGCCCCGATTCACCCCCTAGGACCCGACGCCGGCGCAGGAGCCCCCTTCGGGACCCTTCACGCCGGGTGGCTCTCCCCAACCCTCGGGGCCGGGCCTCCCGTGCTGGGAGGAATCCGTTGGCGCGGCCGGGCCCTGCGGATCAGAGGAGGTCTCCGCCCCCGTCCCGGGGCAGCCTCCCCACGTCCAGTCTTCAGCAGCCTCCAGGAATTGCGGCGGGTTCCCCGGCTGATGACCGGGCCGGGGTCCCGGCCAGACGAGTCGCCAGCGGTGGGGCCTCTCGGAATGGGACGCGCAGGCCGCAGTCGGCAGCCGGGCGCAGGTCTGATGACGTCAGCAGCAGCAGCCGCCCCCAGGCTCCCTTGCGGTCCATAGTGTCCCTGCCTGCACACGGCCTAGCGATGGGTGGGGGGCCGTCCGCCCCTGCCTCGGTCTCCCAACAGAGGGCCCTTCAGTCCGGTGTCCTGCCGGATGTCTTCTTCCCTGATCGGGTCCCCTCCGGTGAGCCGCGGCGTATGGATCCAGTTCTTCCGGCTGTCGGGCCCACAGCACCCGAGCAGCCAGGTGAGTCCACTATGCCTCTGTCTGTCTTCTTGCCTGCTTTTGGGGGTGTGGGGGGTCAGGTTCCCGCTGTTCAGGGGGTGGTGGGTCCCGGGGCTAGTCGGGGGGTGGGGTGGGCAGAATTGCTGTCGGGCCTCAGGGCAGTACTGGCGGGTGGCGTGGGGGGACAAGGGTTAGCGCCTGCGGGGGTTGGGTCGGGTGATGCAGTTGCGCAAGCTTCTGGGGCCGGGCTGGTTGCTGGGGATGCGCAAGCGTTGGTGGCTGGGGGGCCGGGATCTGCGCCAGCTCCGATTGCCGCGTGGGCGGGGGTTGTGCGTGATTGTCTGCCCGCGGTACTGCAGGGCGGGGTGGCCGTGGGCGGTGCTCCTGGCGTGGCGGTGTCTGTTCAGAAGGACAAGGAGAAGGAGGTTGACTGGGTGCGTTTGGACGACCGGGCAAAGGGCGAGGTGTATGTCTGCTTCGAGGGGCCGCTAGGGGCGCATTTGAAACAGGAGGTGAGGGAGAAAATCTGGCGGGATGAATTCGTCGAGATTTTCTCTCTCCTCCCATTAGAAAAATTTAATTTAGATAAGGGTAAGCGTTTCGAGCTTAAGAAGGAGGAGGAAGAAAAGCGCCGGTGGCGACTAATCCCGCAGTCGTTTACTAACTGGCTGCAGGCGTTCGCCATACTGGCGAGCGTGATTGGCGAGAAACACCCTGAGAATTGCTCGGGGCTCTTCTGTTATATGGACGCTATTGGGGAAGCGTACCGGGTCTACGGGGGTCAGGCGTGGCTCCGGTATGACGAGCAGTTTCGGCAGAGGAAGGCGGTTCTCCCTAGTATCAAGTGGGATCAAAAAGATATTGGTCTCTGGCTGCGGGTGATGGGGCCATCGCGCCAGGGACAGCCCTTTCCCGGGGGGGCCGGCTTTGCCGGCCAGTCAGCCAATTATGGGGGGGCGAGTGGCTCACAGGTCGCAACTTCGCAGTCCGGGGGTGGGAAGGCCGGTTTGTGCTGGCAATTTAATGACGGCCAGTGCAAATATGGGACGGCCTGTAAGTTCCGTCACGCCTGCGGCGCGTGTGGAGGATCCTCCCACGGCTCTGCGCGGTGCTACAGGAGGGGTAGGGGACGGGGTGCTGGCCAAGGGGGTGACTCCGGTGAAGGTGGCCGTGATGCGCCCCTTCTTAGACAGATTTCCGGACAGGGCCAAGGCGGCTCTGCTCATTGAGGGTTTTGAGGACGGGTTTGTTATCCCTTCCCCTTCCCACCTAGTCCCTGTCTCCCGTCGTAACCTGCGGTCGGCGTACCAGTACGCCACCGTGGTGACCGACAAGCTGTCCAAGGAAGTGTCTTTAGGTAGGATGGGGGGTCCATTTGCGTCCCCTCCTTGGGAAGACCTGGTGGTTTCCCCTTTGGGTGTAGTCCCCAAGAAGGAGCCGAACAAGTTTCGACTCATACACCATCTTTCGCACCCGCACGGGCAGTCCGTCAACGATGGCATTGACCCGGAGATTTGTTCGGTGGTGTATACGTCATTTGACGAGGCTGTCAGGTGGGTGCGGGAGTATGGCCCGGGGGCCTTGATGGCGAAAACGGACATTGAGTCCGCTTTTCGTCTTCTTCCGGTACATCCAGGGAGCATGCGCTTGTTGGGCTGCTTCTGGGAGGGCGCCTTCTTTGTTGATAGGTGTCTTCCCATGGGTTGCTCGCTTTCGTGCGCTTACTTTGAGGCCTTTAGCACGTTCCTTGAATGGGTGGTTCGGGACTTAGCGGGGGTGCGGTCGGTCATTCACTATTTGGATGACTTTCTGTTCCTCGGTCCTCCCGGCTCCCCCGTTTGTGGAACCCTGCTCGGGACCATGGAGTGGGTGTGCGGTCGTTTCGGGGTGTCCTCTGGCTCAGGATAAGACGGAAGGTCCGGCGACTGCGCTCAAATTCCTTGGTATCATGATTGATTCCGTTCGAATGGAGTGCAGGTTGCCTGCTGACAAGCTTGAGGCCCTGAAGGAGGAGATAGGGCGGGCTCAAGCTTAGGCGAAAGGTGCAATTGCGGGAACTTCAGTCGCTGCTAGGCAAATTGAACTTTGCCTGCAGAATCATGCCCGATGGGGAGGGTGTTTTGTCGGCGGTTGGCGGGGGCGACGGCGGGGGTGAGGGCTCCCCATCACTTTGTCAGAGTGACTAAGGAATTACGGGACGATTTGGCAGTGTGGGCGGCGTTCTTGGCAACATACAACGGAAGATCGTTGGTCCTGGCCCCGGTTGTGGACAGCTTTGACTGGGAGCTCTTTACAGACGCGGCGGGAGGCGTGGGATTCGGGGCCTACTGCAAGGGCCAATGGTGTGCCGAGAAATGGCCGGCTGCTTGGCGGGAGGGGGGGGTTGGTGGCGAACCTTGCTCTCCTGGAGCTTTTCCCCATAGTTGTGGCGGTGGTGATTTGGGGTGAGAGGTTCCGGGACCGGAAGGTTCGCTTCCATTGTGACAACATGGCGGTGGTCACTGCGATTAACAGCGGGACGGCTTCCTCTCCTCCGGTGGTGCGCTTGCTGCGACATTTAGTTCTTCGCTGTTTGTCCCTTAATTCTTGGGTGGTGGCGGTTCATGTGCCGGGCGTCCAGAACTCAGTGGCCGACTCTTTGTCTCGTCAGCAGTGGGAGCGGTTCCGGTCGTTGGTTCCAGAGGCGGCGGAAGCAGGGATCGCGTGCCCTCTGCATCTGTGGAGTATGGGCTGCTGCCGGCGGGGGAGCTGATACGGAATTCGCTGGCAGGTGGTACTTGGAGCGCGTACTCTGCGGCCTGGGAGGAATGGTTGGCGTGGGAGAGGGGTTGGGGAGTGGTGCGGTCTGAGGATGATCGGGTTCTGGCGGTGTTGGGGTGGCTCGGTGGGGCGGCGGCGGCGGGCTGGTCAGTTGCCAGAGTCAATCGCTTTGTGGCCGCCTTGGCTTTTGGTTTTAAGCTGCGTGGGCTCAGGGATGTCACGAAGAATTTTCTGGTGGGCCAGGCCCTGAAGGGTTTTCGAAGAGGTAAATCGCAGCCCGACAAGCGTCGGCCGGTTTCCTTTGCTTTGTTGGAACGGTTGGGGGAGTGCCTTGTTTCTGTTTGTCGGTCTGAGCTGGAAATTGTTCTGTTTCGTTTGGCCTTTTCGTGGGCGTTTTTTGGTGCGTTACGGGTGGGGGAGTTGGTGTCGCCGTCGGTCAGGCGGGCCGGTGGTATATTGCGGGAGGATGTTTGGCTGGACGGGGAGCAGGTGGTCTTTCGGATTCGGCGGTCGAAAACCGATCAGCGGGGCAAGGGCAGGGAGGTCATGTTGCGGGCGGTGCCTGGCTCGCGGATGTGTCCGGTACGGTGTGTTGAGGCCTTTTTTGCCTGTCAAGGTAGGGCGGAAGGCCCCTTGTTGAGGCATGGGGACGGGTCGTTTTTGTCTCGCTTCCAATTCACTGCCGTTTTCCGGAAATGTCTGGGTGTTTTAGGGCTGGAGGAGGGGTCTTTTGCCCCGCATTCCTTCCGAATTGGGGCTGCAACGGAGGCGGCGTGTTGGGGATTGAGTGCTGAGGTGGTGAGACGTATAGGTAGATGGGAGTCGGGGCGCTATCGCTCTTATATTAGGCCTCATTTGGTGTCTGTTTAGAGTTGTGTTGTTTTTTTTTTTTTTTTTTTGGGGGGGGGGGGGGGGGGGGGGCGGATCTTTTTTGTGAAGTAACAGATTGTTTCCTGTACCCCCCCCCCTCCCCCTCCCCCTTTTTGTTGTTTCTTGGTGCGTGTGTTTTCACAGATGCTGGCCCGGTGTTGGTTTGGATTATGGGTCATTCCTACGTGACTCGAGGCGCGCAGCGAGCCGAGGTTCGCCCGGAGGGACGGCAGCTTGGTTTTCCTTAGGCAGGTGGCTGTGGTGCGCTGGCTTGGCAAGGGGGGTATGTTGTGGAATCGCGTATTGCCGGAGTTTCACTGTTTCGCGCGACTGGACAGGCCCCCGGATATCTTGGTGTTGCACATTGGAGGTAATGATCTGGGGGTTCGTCCATTCCGCGAATTGATTCGTGATGTGCGCTACGACCTCTTGCGCCTCTGGAGGACATTTCCAGGGGTGCTGGTGGTTTGGTCGGACATTGTGCCTAGAAAAACGTGGCGGGTGGCCAGGTCGGTTGAGAAGCTTAATAAGGCTCGCATCAAGGTGAATCGCGCGGTGAGTGCTTTTGTGTCCCGGAATGGGGGAGTGGCTGTGCGGCACCGGGATTTGGAGGAGTGTTCTGTGGATTATTGGTTGGGTGATGGCGTTCACTTGAATGCAGTTGGGACGGACCTGTGGGCATTGGCGTTGCAAGAGGGAATAGAAAGGGCCCTGAGTCTGTGGAGGAGCTCTCACGTTTGAGGTGTTCAAAGTGCTCGCGGTGGCGGGTTAGGGGGTCCTTGGGGTTGGAAAAAATGGAAAATAAGGGGGACACGTGGGGAGGTGCACCCCTATTTCCCCTTGGTTGTATGTTGGATCATCTGGGGACATGAGGATTGTGGGCTCCTGACTGGGTGGTGTCCCGGGGAGTAATCTGGGGTTATGGATAATCGGCCAGTGTGTTTTTGAACTGGGTAGGGCTCCTGAGCCTGGGGGAACCGGCTGGGGGTCAGTGGTAACAGTAATATAGACGGTTGGTTTAACCGATGGGTGGCCGGTTATGTTTTAGCCTCAAGGACCTCCTTCCCGTTTAAGTATAGGGATAGTAGAGTTATTGTTATTTATTGTTCATGTTGATTATTTGTTTGTCAATAAAATTGGCTGCTGTGGCCAAAATTTTCCAAAACCATGGTCAGTGTTTTATTTACTGGGGCTATGAGGGGTGGTGGTTGAAAAGTTACGGAGGGATCAGCTTTCCCTTGTCAAGAGAAGGCCGGACGAGACGAAGTTTAAGGGAGGCCTACATGACAGGGGAAATGGCACGGAGGGGGTTAATAGGAGAGATGGATCTTGAGCGGGAGTTGCTAGGGGGAGGTACTGGGGTGGGGAAAGGTATATAATAAGAGGCTCTTCCGGGTTGGGGTCAGTTACCTCACACGGAGCAGCAGTGAAGAGTCCCGCCCGCCCTCCCTTTTTTACTCTGTTTCGTTAGTGGACTGGGGGGGGGGGGGGGTTTCCTGTCGGGTTAGCGGGGGTGGCGCGGGGAGGGTTGTTTTTGTCATAGCAGCGGTTGGCGGGTTAGGGGGTCCTTGGGGTTGGAAAAAATGGAAAATAAGGGGGACACGTGGGGAGGTGCACCCCTATTTCCCCTTGGTTGTATGTTGGATCATCTGGGGACATGAGGATTGTGGGCTCCTGACTGGGTGGTGTCCCGGGGAGTAATCTGGGGTTATGGATAATCGGCCAGTGTGTTTTTGAACTGGGTAGGGCTCCTGAGCCTGGGGGAACCGGCTGGGGGTCAGTGGTAACAGTAATATAGACGGTTGGTTTAACCGATGGGTGGCCGGTTATGTTTTAGCCTCAAGGACCTCCTTCCCGTTTAAGTATAGGGATAGTAGAGTTATTGTTATTTATTGTTCATGTTGATTATTTGTTTGTCAATAAAATTGGCTGCTGTGGCCAAAATTTTCCAAAACCATGGTCAGTGTTTTATTTACTGGGGCTATGAGGGGTGGTGGTTGAAAAGTTACGGAGGGATCAGCTTTCCCTTGTCATGTGAACACACCCTAAATTTCCGCGTGAAATTCTTCCCATAAATAATGAATAGAGCAATTTTCTATTGTGTTCAATGGGATTTCCGCTCTGTTATTCACACAGCAGAATTTTCCATCAGAATTTTCTGACACGGATCCGCCATCCGACAAAGAATTGACATGTAAATTTTTTGGGCCGATTCCTCCAGGGGAATCCTATAGAAGTCAATGGGGTTTGAATTCTGCTCCTATTCTGCCAGAGCTGAATAGAGGAATTTCAAGCAGAAAACTTTCCTCTTCAATTACTTACTAGTAACCCGCCTCGGATTAGGCCACACGCGCTGGACCACATCTCCACCCGTGCCATAGACTCCGTTCTAGTGACAAGTCAATTCTTTGGGTAGGTGGCGGAATCTGACCGGCCATAGAACGGAGTCTATGGAACGGGCAGAGATTTGTGCGAGCGGGAGCAAAAGCTATTGTAAAAATGATTTATTTGATTTTTTTCTGCTGTTTTAATGTAGTGTAATTACCTGAATATCCACGGGGCGTCCATCACGGCCATCTTCCACCTATTACATAATAATAAAAAATAATTGCATATTATAAAGGGGATATTAGTCTGTCCTCCAAGTGCTGCATATTGGGGGAGGTTTTATAGAAACATGTACATTGGAAATCCACTGGCCCAGATTTATTAGACCAGATGATGGGACTATAAATGCGCTGTTAGCACTGGGGATTTGGGATGAGATGTGAAAGTCACCACAATCAGTGATTTTGTCTTCTTGGTGGTTTCCGTCACTTTGGGACCTTGGTGTGTGCTCTAGGTATGGCGTCTATTCTTTACATGTGTGCTGTGTGTTTTGTTAAAGGGGTACTCCAGTGGGGGGGGGGGGGCACTTTTCTACTGGGACCGGGCAGGAGGTGGCCGAGGAAAAAGCCGTCCACTCACCTCCCCGGTTCCAGCGGCAGGTCCCGCATCGCGGTGCTCCGGTGCCCGATTCCCAGCCGCTTCCCGAGACGTGACTTCTCAGGTCCGCTCAGCCACTCAGTGAAGGAGGCGGGATCTGAGCGGACTTGAAACGGATCCCGCCTCCTTCACTTCAAATGGATGGATGACATTTATATTTTTGTATATTTATTTTTGATTGTTGATATGCAATGACATTCGTTGTAAAGAAAAAAAAGTTTTTGTTTTTTCACTTTACAGTTCATGTGATTGAGGTTGGTTTCACACAAGACAGTTTTTTTGGAAATCTGCCACTGGAATTTTTGAGCCAAAGCCAGGAGTGGATCCGGCAGGTAGGAGACATATAAGCGCTTCCTTTATTGTACCCATTACTTTGAATCCATTGAACCCATTACTTTGAAAATCTTAAGTCTTCCATTACTTATCAGCTGCTGCATGTCCTGCATGATGTGGTGTATTCTTTCCAGTCTGGAGAGTAGAAGGGGGTTTTCTATGGGGATTTGCTGCTGCTCTGGACAGTTCATGACATGGACAGAGGTGGTAGCAGAGAGCACTGTGTCAGACTGGAAAGAATACACCACTTCCTGCAGGACGTGCAGCAGCTGATAAGTACTGGAAGAGTTGAGATTTTTAAGTAAATGACAAATCTCTGGCACTCAAAAATGCAGAAAGCTCCAAATGCTGTTTTTCAAAGTTTTGTTTTTTAATACGTGATCCCCTGCAAACATGTCTGTGACTGATTATATTACTATACTATATGTTACTGGGAGATACTTACTCCAAATGCTCCAGACGTTCATCGATGTCGTCGCTGCTGTTGGTGATAGAATAGAGAAGATGGTGAGAACCAAACACACGTTGGAGACATCAGTTTTCTGGCAGAACTTCACCAATAAGAAGGTAGTAGAAAGGATTATTAAGCAAAAAGTTTTTCCTTTCAAACCAGCTGGTGCCAGAAAAGTGCCAGAGATTTAGAGATTTGTAATTTACTTCCATTAAAAAATCCCAAGTCATCCATTACTTATCAGCTGCTGAATGTCCTGCAGGAAGTGGTATTCTTTCCAGTCTGGAAAGCAGGAAAGGTTTTCTATGGGGATTTGCTACAGTGCAGTTCCTGTCCCAGACTTAGATGGCAGCATAGAGCAACTGTGTCAGACTGGAAAGAATACACCACTTCATGCAGGACATATAGCAGCTGATAAGTATTGGAGATTTTTTTATATTGAAGTAAATTACAAATCTCTGGCACTTTCTGGCACCTGTTGATTCAAAAGAATTTTTTTTGCTGAATTACCCCTCAAAAAACAAAAAAAAAAGCTCCTAACACCTGTAATTTTTATAGGCTTGTTGTTGAAGAGGAGACTATGAGATACTTACTCCCAATCGTCTGAATCCTCCGCGATGTCGTCGATGTCGCTCCTGTTAGTGATAGAATAGAGAAGATAGTGAAAACCTAACACACATTAGAGACATCAGTGATGATCGGGGTCTATAGGGGAGGAATTATAGGGTCACACAAGTTTTACATCTTCAGTTTAGATTTACTCACCCGAAATCCGATTCTTCATCTAAAGAAAAAAAATAGAAAAGCGTTAGTTTAGAGAACTGCTTTATACATTGTAGAGATACATAGATACATAGAGATATTATAGACAAAACTCACCCTCGCCGTCATCCAGTCCAGCCTGAAATAGGAAATAGAGAGAGTAAACAGAGGACATTGGTATATTGCTGAGCATGAGACCTCCTTCTGTGCCCATCTGACCTATGTGCTTGGATGGGATAGGGTGTAGGTGGGGGCACTATTACACTGCTCATCCAGGATTAGACACACACTCATTTCTTCCAAAAACAGACGGGGGGGCTGATTTAGTGGGCTATGAAGTAAAATGGTCAGATTTGTAATCCCGCTGTCAGTCCGCTCTGTGGAGAAGGTGGGGGGCAGCCCGAGGACCATATGGATAACATCTAGGTTTTTCCATGTGGTCCTGGGGCTGTCTCTACCTTTTCCATGGAGAGGGCAGACAGCGGGATTACTAAGCCGATCACATTGCTCTTGTATACTGCTCCCCAGTATCTTCATTGCTTCTGCCCGCTGTCCTTAGCCGCTGGTGGAACTTCAGAGACGGTCTGTGAAGTTCCACTGGCAGCTGCGGACAACGGGCAGAAGCCAGGAAAATATGGGGGAGCGGGCAGAAGCATCGGGGAGCGGGCAGAGGTATGTATATACTTTATTATTTTCTTTATACAGTTATCAGCCATCGGCCGTGCATCATTATTACACGTAGTGATGCGCAGTCGGCGGCCAATGTTTGTAGGTCAGGACCAAAAATAACCAATCAGTCGATGATCATTGTCTTTATTACAAGGAGCAATAATCTGCAGAATCGGAGCTCTGGCTAGGAGGACCCCACTCTTTTCTAGCTGGGTGTCTGTTTGTGAACCAGCACACTTATGTTTGTGAACAGGTGTGAAGTATCTTTTCAACGCAAGGTATTTCTAGTTTTTTACACTCATACTTCTACTTATACCTTTGCCATCTTTGTCTTGGCCAATTGTTTTTTTTTTCTTTATTGAAAAATACAATTACAAACGGCAAAAGAAGATATCTGAACAAGAGAGATATTGCAAACCTGATTGTGGCAATCCATTTCTGAGAAAATTCTGTTTTTTTTTTTTTTTTATGTGCTACAGGACCACCTTCCCATTGGAAAATTTGCCCTTGATCCAATATGGTGGCCATCAAAATGGTGACGGAATATCAATAAAAAGTACAAATTCCCCAAACCAGCGCCGCAGATGAATATAATGAAGGTAGATGAGTAATCAGTGTCTGCGGATAATTTTATTAGAATCCCATCCAGTACACATTGGGGTAATATACCGTCATATTGTGTCACACATACATATACATATACCGTCATATTGTGTTGCATAGAAAACTCTCCTATATACTGCACACCCTATTTGTGGTAAAATGCGGACAATAAACTAACAAATCCGTGTAAGCTTTTATCTTAGATCTAGGGGATTATGTGAGTTATCCAGAATTATAAATGTATTGATTTATTTATTTCTGATTTATTTCAAGAACAGCGCCATGCTGATCCTCAGGTGTTATGTGGTATTACAACTCAGTTTTATTCACTTCACTAGAAAATGTGCTGCAATACTACAGAAAAACCGGGGACAATAGTGGCGCTGTTTATGGATGGGAGCAGCGATGGCCCAGATGTATCAAACTGTTGTTGTTGTTGGCAGTGTCAAACAACGGCCACTGTTTTATTTCTATTTGGATTGTAGGCAGATTTGGGTGTGCCTGGAATCCAATTAACCATAGACATCTGTTCAATATACAGCCATCAGAATGGCCATACAGTTCAATGTGTGCACAGTTTGAACAACGGCCGTTGTTCCTGCACTAGCGGCCGTAAATAATAGACAAGTCAATTATTTGTGTGGCTGTAGCTAACAACCGCCATTGTTCAATACAGCGTGTGAATAAAAGATGCTGTTTGCATAGAGTTCAATGCAGTGCATTATTTTATCACAAGAACGGCCGTTCTTGTCATAAAAAATACATTGTGTGCGCATAGCTTAACACTGAAACTGGTGTCGCTGGCCCACAGCAACCAATCACAGCTCAGCTTTCAGGTGAATCTGTCAGGTCCACAGCAACCAATCACAGCTCAGCTTTCAGGGGAATCTGTCAGGTCCATACCAGGTACAGAGCTGCAGACACAGGCAGAGAGGTGATAGAGAGAGAATACAAGGGAAGCCTGGGTCTTTGCTGACGGCCATTTGCAGAGTTATACAATTGCATTTTCTATGCGCTCAATCATTTATTTCCTCTTGACACCCCGACCTCACTCACATATAGGAACCTACGCGCTATAGACACCCAACAACTGCTAGATACCGTACAGTTATCATTGCCCCCCACCTCTTCCCTCTCCTGTCCTAATTTGGCTGCCAAACAATACCACGTCACCCTCAAAACCACCCTGGACAAACTTGCACCCCCTATACCCCAAACAGCCCGACACAGACGGCCACAACCCTGGCACACATCCAGAACTCGTTTTCTTAGGCCCCCTTCACACGTCCGGAAAATCTGTCTGGATTTCCTATCAGGAAATCCGGACGGATTTCCGGACTCATCGGCTAACATTAGACACGGACACCCTTCCGGATTTTTCCGGAAGGGTGTCTGTTCCGGAAAATAGGATCGGATTTTTTAGATCCTGTCCTATTTTCGGCCGGAAATCCGGCACGGACGCCCCCATAGAAGTCTATGGGAGCGCCGGAATCACGGGCATTTTCCTGATGTATATCAGGAAAGTGCCCGCGATTCCGGACTGGTAGAGAGCCAGCCTCGGCCGCCGTCCGATCACCCGCACACCCCCATCCCCCCGCACCGCACACTCTGCCTGGCACTACAGGGCTGGCCGGCCAGAGTGCGGTGCAGATCCCCCCCCGCGCCGCCTAACCCCCAGTACCCCGCTACCAACCCCCCCGCCCCACCCCACCCCGCCGCCGCCGCTCACCACCGGAACTCTGGCTCTCATCTGACCCTCTCCCCCCCCCCCCTGCCTTCCCCGGGAACTTACCACCGGGCCGCCCGCCGGATGCTCCGCACCTCCGACCGCCGCCGCCGCCCGGACCTCAGCACTGCACTCTGACCCGGACCCCAACCTCGCGGCCCCGACAGAGCAGGATGCAGGACAGGTGAGATTACCCCTTAGGACTACTACTCCCACCATGCTCTGTTGGCAGGCCATGATGGGAGTTGTAGTTCTGCAGCCTGTGGCCATCCAGGTTGCAGAACTACAACTCCCACCATATCTTGCTGACAGGTCATGATGGGACTTGTACTTCTGCAGCCTGTGGCCATCCAGGTTGCAGAAGTACAACTCCCATCATGGCTCTGATGGCAGGCCATGATGGGAGATGTAGTTCTGCAGTCTGTGGCCATCCAGGTTGCAGACCTACAACTCTCATCATGCCTTGCTGACAGGCCATGATGGGAGTTGTAGTTCTGCAGTCTGTGGCCATCCAGGTTGCAGACTTACAACTCCCATCATGCCTTGCTGACAGGCCATGATGGGAGTTGTAGTTCTGCAGCCTGTGGCCATCCAGGTACACGGGTACCTGTGATTTATGTTGGCATACTAGACCATATTATCTCATCAGGAAATCCTGAAGGTTTTTCCTGATGGTTTCCTGATGGTAAAAACGGATTACTGTCAGGAAATCCTGATACTTTCCTGATGACATTTGAGGCCTCCTGATCAGGATTTCCTGACAGTAAAAACTGACACGGACGTGTGAATGGGGCCTCAGACGGTGTTCTAGGTGTGCTGAACGTCTGTGGAGGAAATCCAAGACAACAGCCAACCTTCTACATTATAAGTCTATGCTTAGAAGCTACTACTCGGCTCTTCACTCTGCTAAGCAATCCTACTTTACCACTTTGATCTCTTCTCTTTCCCATAACCCAAAACATCTCTTTGATACCCTCAACTCTCTCCTTAAACCCAAACCTCAGACACCCATCACTAACCTCTGTGCTGAAGACTTAGCCAACTACATCAAGGACAAAATAGACACAATCCGCCAGGAGATCATCTCCCATTCCCCAGGTAATATTAATCCTATTCCCTCTCACTGTTCCTCCTCATCCTCTCAGCCTTTGAGCCAGTGACAGAGGAGGAAGTCTCCAGACTCCTCTTCTCCTCTCGCCCCACCACCTGCCCTAGTGACCCTATTCCCTCACACCTCGTCCAGTCTCTCTCTCCTGTTGTCACTACCTACCTTACTAAAATCTTCAAACCTCTCCCTCTCCTCTGGCATCTTCCCCTCGACTTTCAAACACTCCACCATCACTCCATTACTGAAAAAACCCTCTCTTCCTTTTATCTCTAAATTGTTGGAACGTCTGGTCTATTCAATCCTAACTCGCTACCTCTCTGAAAACTCTCTTCTTGACCCCCTTCAGTCTGGTTTCCGTCCTCACCACTCTACAGAAACTGCCCTGACTAAAGTCTCTAATGATCTCCTCTCCGCCGAATCTAAAGGTGACCATTCACTTCTCATTCTCCTGGACCTATCTGCAGCTTTTGACACTGTAGACCACCAGCGCCTCCTCTCCATGCTCTGCTCTATCTGTATGTGACACTGTAGCCCACCAGCTCCTCCTCTCCACGCTCCGCTCTATCTGTATGTGACACTGTAGACCACCAGCTCCTCCTCTCCATGCTCTGCTCTATCTGTATGTGACACTGTAACCCACCAGCTCCTCCTCTCCATGCTCTGCTCTATCTGTATGTGACACTGTAACCCACCAGCTCCTCCTCTCCATGCTCTGCTCTATCTGTATGTGACACTGTAGCCCACCAGCTCCTCCTCTCCATGCTCTGCTCTATCTGTATGTGACACTGTAGACCACCAGCTCCTCCTCTCCATGCTCTGCTCTATCTGTATGTGACACTGTAGCCCACCAGCTCCTCCTCTCCACGCTCTGCTCTATCTGTATGTGACACTGTAGACCACCAGCTCCTCCTCTCCATGCTCTGCTCTATCTGTATGTGACACTGTAGACCACCAGCTCCTCCTCTCCATGCTCTGCTCTATCTGTATGTGACACTGTAGCCCACCAGCTCCTCCTCTCCATGCTCTGCTCTATCTGTATGTGACACTGTAGCCCACCAGCTCCTCCTCTCCATGCTCTGCTCTATCTGTATGTGACACTGTAGCCCACCAGCTCCTCCTCTCCATGCTCTGCTCTATCTGTATGTGACACTGTAGACCACCAGCTCCTCCTCTCCATGCTCTGCTCTATCTGTATGTGACACTGTAGCCCACCAGCTCCTCCTCTCCATGCTCTGCTCTATCTGTATGTGACACTGTAGCCCACCAGCTCCTCCTCTCCATGCTCTGCTCTATCTGTATGTGACACTGTAGCCCACCAGCTCCTCCTCTCCACGCTCCGCTCTATCTGTATGTGACACTGTAACCCACCAGCTCCTCCTCTCCATGCTCTGCTCTATCTGTATGTGACACTGTAGCCCACCAGCTCCTCCTCTCCACGCTCCGCTCTATCTGTATGTGACACTGTAGACCACCAGCTCCTCCTCTCCACGCTCCGCTCTATCGGCCTCAAGGACTCTGCTCTTTCCTGGTTCTCCTCCTATCTCTCGCTCCTTTAGCGTATCACTTTCTGGCTCATCTTCTCTCCCCCTTACAGTCGGGGTTCCTCAGGGATCAGTCCTGGGTCCTCACCTTTTCTTACTTTACACTTTACCCATCGGACAAATCATCAGCAAGTTTGGTTTTCAGTACCATCTCTATGCTGATGATACCCAGCTACATACCTCCTCCCGTGATATCACCCCCGCTCTTCTACAGCAGTGATTTTCAACCTTTTTTGAGCCGCGGCACACTTTTTGTACTTAAAAAATCCCGGGGCACACCACCAACCAAAATGGCACAAAATGACACTAAAACAGTACATATTATACATATAGTTAATAATATAGATTCTAAATGTAGTTATACTCACTCAGTGTGAAACCTGGGCCTGTTTTCCTCTCCCCCCTGCTTATCTCCTGTGCTTCTCTCCACCATACTTCTCCCCCCTACTTCTCTCCTGTGCTTCTCTCCACCATACTTCTCCCCCCTACTTCTCTCCTGTGCTTCTCTCCACCATACTTCTCCCCCCTACTTCTCTCCTGTGCTTCTCTCCACCATACTTCTCCCCCCTATTTCTCTCATGTGCTTCTCTCCACCATACTTCTCCCCCCTACTTCTCTCCTGTGCTTCTCTCCACCATACTTCTCCCCCCTACTTCTCTCCTGTGCTTCTCTCCACCTTACTTCTCCCCCCTGTGCTTCTCTCCTGTGCTTCTCTCCACCATACTTCTCCCCCCTACTTCTCTCCTGTGCTTCTCTCCACCATACTTCTCCCCCCTGCTTCTCTCCTGTGCTTCTCTCCACATACTTCTCTCCACCAAACTTCTCTCCCCCCTGCTTCTCTCCGCTGTTTCTCCCCTATCCCCAGGTTTCTCTCCCCCATTGTTTTCTCCTGTTTCACAGGGGCACCATAGTTTGGGGAACTTTCCCCGCGGCACACCCGACCATGTGTCGCGGCACACTAGTGTGCCACGGCACACTGGTTGAAAATCACTGTTCTACAGAACACCAGTAACTGTCTGTCTGCCGTCTCTAATGCTATGTCCTCCCTATTCCTAAAACTCAACCTTGCTAAGACTGAGCTGCTTGTCTTCCCTCCCTCTGCTAACCGCCCCCCACCTGACATCTCTGTCTGTGGTGCAACCATAACCCCTACACAACAAGCCCGCTGCCTTGGGGTTATATTTGACTCGGATCTGTCCTTCACTCCTCATATAAAATCTCTTTCACGTTCCTGTTATCTGCATCTAAAAAACATTTCTAAAATCCGTCCCTTCCTTCCTGTCGAATCTGCTAAAACTCTCATTGTCGCTCTTATTCATTCCCGTCTAGACTACTGCAATTCCTTACTAATCGGCCTTCCATCCTCTAAACTCTCCTCTCTCCAGTCCATTCTCAATACAGCGGCCAGGCTCATCTCCATGTCCAGCCGCTATACAGATGCCTCCCCCCTGTGCCAGTCACTACATTGGCTCCCTATTAAACACAGGATACAATACAAACTCCTCCTGCTCACCCATAAAGCCCTCCAGGTACTGCACCTCCCTATATCTCCTCCCTCATCTCTGTCTACTGCCCGTGCCTTATGCTCCTCTAACAACTTACGACTAACATCCACCTTAATCCGCACCTCTCACTCCCGTCTCCAGGACTTCACCCGAGCTGCACCAGTTCTATGGAATGCATTACCCAAGACTGTCAGACTCACCTCCAATACACAAAGCTTCAAACGTGCCCTCAAAACTCATCTGTTCAAGCAGGCTTACCAGGTTCCCTAATTTTGACTGCTACCCTAAAACCCAACACCCCCCCCCCCCCCCTACACACACACACACCAAGAATTTAAGCACTTAGACCTGTGCATGCAGGCATTGGCTGGTGACAGGTTCACCCACCCTTACTTGCACTGCCTTATTTATAAAGATGGCAGGACCACAAGAACAATGATGCACTTTGCCATTATGTCTCGCACCCCCTCCTGATAGTGTGTAAGCTCATGCATGCGAGCAGGGACCTCACTCCTCTTGTATGGATAACTATATGTATATCTCTGTAATGTCTGATTTCTGTCTATGTATGTACCCCCAGAATTGTTAAGTGCTGCGGAATCTGTTGGCGCTATATAGATAAAAATTATTATTATAAATTATTCCCTAATCTACAAAGCAGAAATCTGCAACATAAAATTCACAGTATAAAATCTGCAGCAAACACAGTACATGTGAATGTTCCCTTAAAGACAAAGCAGCATGTGCTACATTTAGGCTGGATGTCCCCAAAGTATCCAAAAAACAAAAACTCCAGTATTGCTGCATGGTATAGACCAGTCCCCATATGTATACTGCTTGTAGATGAATGATGGTCTGCTCATCCTGAATGTGCAGGGTAGGAGGATGGAGATAGTAGGGAGCAGCTTTGTACCTAATGGGCCCCATGTCAGGTGCACCAAACTACCCCTGCTCGCTCAGAGACCTGTCAGGGCAAAAATGCCCTAATGTGGGTGGAGCCATATGCTACACCCAGGGCATGTGACATGTGATGTTCTTTTTGGGCCATTTTTTATGTGTATTTTTTTTACAACTTGGCCCCGGCTACAAGCTGCCGTAACAATCTCCCCGACTATTCCTTTTGGATGGAACCAGTTTGGAGTACAGTAAATGATAGGGTGACCATAGGGCATTGGAGAGGAATTGGACCGGGCAGTGGTCGCTTTTATTAGGGTGCTTACACCCCGACAGGTCCCTTAGCAAGCAGGGGTAGTTTGGTGCACCTGACATAGGGCCTATTAGGGACATAGGTGCTCCCTACTATCTCTATCCTCCTACCCTGCACATTCGGGATGAGCAGACTACCATTGATCTACAAGCAGTATACATATGGTGAGATCGTCATATACTTTAGTACAGGGGCGTTGCTAGGGTCCTAAAACATCCGGGGCATGGGCCCTCTGAGTGCCGTCATAAGCGGATAGTAATAATGCCCCCTGCTGAGTCCCCATATAGTAATAAGGCCTCCTGCTGTACCCTCCATATAGTAATAATGCCCCCTGCTGTGTCCCCATATAGTAATAAGGCCTTCTGCTGTACCCTCCATATAGTAATAATGCCCCCTCTGCTGTTAACCCACAATTAACCCGATCACCATCCCCACGCACACTACCCCACCTGACCCCCTTCACTAACACACTACCCCACCTGACCTCCTCCACACACTACCCCTCACATACACACTATGCCATTTGACCCCCCACACACACACATAGTGCCCCTTATGATAGCTAATGCCCCCACAGTACCTCATATAGTAGCCAATCCCCCCACAGTGCCCCATATAGTAGCCAATCCCCCCACAGTGCCCCATATAGTAGCCAATCCCCCCACAGTGCCCCATATAGTAGCCAATCCCCCCATAGTGCCTGGTATAGTGTCTAATCCCCCCAATAGTGGCCCATATAGTATTCAATACCCCCTTAGTGCCTATATAGTATCCAATACCCCCATTAGTGCCCCATATAGTAGCCAATCCCCCCACAGTGCCTCATATAGTAGCCAATCCCCCACAGTGCCCCATATAGTAGCCAATACCCCATAGTGCCTGGTATAGTATCTAATCCACCCATAGCGCCCGGTATAGTATCTAGTGCCCCATATAGTATCCAATACCCCGAATAGTTCCCCATATAGTATCCAATACCCCCCAATAGTGCCCCATATAGTAGCCAATACCCCCATAGTTCCCCATATAGTATCCAATCTCCCCAATAGTGCCCCATATAGTAGCCAATACCCCCATATAGTAGCCAATACCCCCATAATGCCCATATAGTATCCAGTACCCACCAATAGTGCCCCATTTAGTAGCCAATACCCCCCAATGGTGCCCCATATAGTATCTAATACCCCCCATATAGTAGCCAATACGCCCCAATAGTGCCTCATATAGTCACCCAATCCAGACCCTCCCCTCTGTGCAGTGCCCTACTATTGACACCAGCCCGGCCAGCGCACTTCCCCACCAGAAAAAAAAACAAAAACAAAACCTCACCTGTCACCCGTTCCCAGCAGCTCCTCTCCCGGCAGCGCGCGGTCTCCTGTGATCTTCCGGTGCAGGCAGCATAGTACAGAGACGCTGCTTGGGTCGCTTGCCCCTGCAGCCTCTATAATTCATGATAGAGGCTGCCTGACACATCCGGCGCAGGTAGTGTCTCTTTACCATGCTGCCAGCACTGGAAGATCACAGGAGACCGCGGGCCGCTGGGAGAGGAGCTGCAGCTGCAGCACTGCCCGTTCCAAAAGTGTTTAGCAGCGGGCGGCCTCCTTATGACAACGTGCCCGGACGTGCTCCTCCAATCCAATCAGCTCAGAGCGGGAGCTTGGGGCCGCTGCGGTGGGCCGTGGTGCACGCATCCAATCAACACATGCGCCACGGCCTGTCGCACCGGCCCCACGCTCCCGCTCTGTGCTGATTGGATTGGAGGAGCACGTCCGGGCAGGCAGTAGGTGAGGCGGAGGGGCAGTCGCGGCCCTCAAAAGAGCCACATCTGGCCTGCAAGACCGGGGCAGCAAAGATCCGTGGCAGAAGCCTCAGTGTTAAACAGAGACTCTATGAGAGGGCTCACACGCTTCCTCTCTCCTCCGCTCTCCGCTCCAAGAATTGACATGTCAACGCCGCTTGACATTGAGGCAGGCGGCGCCCTTACAGTTTGGGGTCTACAGTATAGCAGCTTTTTGCCAGTAAATGTATGTTACACCTAATAATAAATCAGAGTGCATTCTAATATATATATATATATATATATATATATATATATATATATGTATATATACAGTGCCGGACTGGGCCCCTCCGCCTGCACACTGGCTGTCTGACAGCTGGGCCCCAGACAGTAATACAGTGCTGCTGTCATCACCTGACTAGGCCCCAGCCTCGGCCCCAGCCTCAGACGCAGCAGCACTGTATTACTCTCTGGGGGCCCTGCCCAACATTCTGTTTGTGGGGGACCGCGGCCGCTGGATCCACTTGAGGCCGCTCTGCCCCTTTAAATTACCCTCCAATAGGAGCAGACGTGCCGCGCGCAGGCACGTCTGCTAGAGCGTCCTCCTCCCGGTGATGTCACTTCCTGGACACACACCGGCGCGGAGGAACAAGGAGCGGAGGCCAGGAGGCCTGAAGAGGGAAGAAGCCCAGGACGCTGCATGGGACCGGAGCTCCAGGAGGGAGAGAGACTGCTGGGGATCGCTGTGAGAGGTGAGTAGGTTTTTATTATTTTGTTTTTAATTCTACATGGGGAATGCTGCACAGAGGGGGCTATGTATTGGGGATGCTGCACAGAGGGGCTATGTATTGGGGGATGCTGCACAGAGGGGGGCTATGTCTTGTGGGGGCATGCTGCACAGAGGGGCTATGTATTGGGGGGATGCCGCACAGAGGGGCTATGTATTGTGGGGGGATGCTGCACAAAGGGGGGCTGCACAGAGGGGGGCTATGCATTGGGGATGCTGCACAGAGGGGTTATGTATTGGGGGATGCTGCACAGGGGGGGGCTATGTCTTGTGGGGGTATGCTGCACAGAGGGGCTATGTATTGGGGGGATGCCGCACAGAGGGGCTATGTATTGTGGGGGGATGCTGCACAGAGGGGCTATGTATTGGGGGGATGCTGCACAGAGGGGCTATGTATTGGGGGATGCTGCACAGAGGGGCTATGCATTGGGGGATGCTGCACAGAGGGGCTATGTATTGGGGAATGCTGCACAGATGGGGCTATGTATTGGGGGATGCTGCACAGAGGGGCTATGTATTGGGGGATGCTGCACAGAAGGGCTATGTATTGGGGGGATGCTGCACAGAGGGGCTAAGTATTGGGGGATGCTGCACAGAGGGGCTATATTTTGGGGGATGCTGCACAGAGGGGCTATGTATTGGGGGATGCTGCACAGAGGGGCTATGTATTGGGGGATGCTGCACAGAGGGGCTATATTTTGGGGGATGCTGCACAGAGGGGCTATGTATTGGGGGATGCTGCACAGAGGGGCTATATTTTGGGGGATGCTGCACAGAGGGGGGCTATGTATTGGGGGATGCTGCACAGAGGGGGCTATGTATTGGGGGATGCTGCACAGAGGGGGCTATGTATTGGGTGATGCTGCACAGAGGGGCTATGTATTGTGGGGGATGCTGCACAGAGGGGCTATGTATTGGGGGATGCTGCACAGAGGGGCTATGTATTGTGGGATGCTGCACAGAGGGGGCTATGTATTGTGGGGGGGGGTGCTGCACAGAGGGGGTTATGTATTGTGGGGGGATGCTACACAGAGGGGCTATGTATTGTGGGGGGGGGGGGTGCTGCACAGAGGGGCTATGTATTGGGGGATGCTGCACAGAGGGGCTAAGTATTGGGGGATACTGCACAGAGGGGCTATATTTTGGGGGCTGCTGCACAGAGGGGCTATGTATTGGGGGATGCTGCACAGAGGGGCTATGTATTGTGGGGATGCTGCACAGAGGGACTATGTATTGGGGGATGCTGCACAGAGGGGGTTATGTATTGGGGGATGCTGCACAGAGAGGGGCTATGTATTGGGGGATGCTGCACAGAGGGGCTATGTACTGGGGGATGCTGCACAGAGGGGCTATGTATTGGGGGATGCTGCACAGAGGGGCTATGTATTGGAGGATTCTGCACAGAGCGGGCTATGTATTGGGGGGGTGCTGCACAGAGGTTGCTATGTATTGGAGGATGCTGCACAGAGGGGCTATGTATTGGGGGGATGCTGCACAGTGTGGCTATATTTTGGGGGATGCTGCACAGAGGGGGCTATGTATTGGGGGATGCTGCACAGAGGGGTTATGTATTGTGGGGGAATGCTTGCACAGAGGGGGGCTATGTATTGGGGGATGCTGCACAGGAGGGGCTATGTATTGGGGGATGCTGCACAGAGGGGGCTATGTATTGGGGGATGCTGCACAGAGGGGCTATGTATTGGGGGATGCTGCACAGAGGGGCTCTATTTTGGGGGATGCTGCACAGAGGGGGCTATGTATTGGGGGATGCTGCACAGAGGGGCTATGTATTGGAGGATGCTGCACAGAGGGGGGCTATGTATTGGGGGACGCTGCACAGAGGGGTTATGTATTGGGGGATGCTGCACAGAGGGGCTATGTATTGGGGGATGCTGCGCAGAGGGGCTATGTATTGGGGGATGCTGCACAGAGGGGGCTATGCATTCTGATCTCCCATACAGCATCCAGTGTACAATACACCTAAGATCCTCCAACTATAACAGCTGGAGACACTACAACTCCCAACATTTACTGACAGTCTACAGCTCTTAGAATATGTTGGGATTTGTAGTACAGTGAATAGACAATCCTATGATAACAACTGGCGCTGTAGAGATTTATCGCTGGACCTTCAGGATCCTCTACATAGCAATTATTTTTACAGGGTCATCCTCTCAGAAACTACAACTCTCATTATACCCTGAGAGATTTAGTGTAGGGTATTCTGAGAGTTCTAGTTCGACTGAAAACATGTTATTCATTAGGAAGTTGTCACAGATACTGATGAATCAAGGAAAGGGTCGGGTCAGCATGTCCTGTCTCACTGGATTTTTATTGGTGGGCCCCAAGGATCATTTCCTCTGGTGGGCCCCAGGTACCCCAGTCCGACACTGTATATATATATATATGTTTATTTATTTTTATTTAAAGGAGTACTCCAGTCATCATGCAAAAAATAAAATTTATTCTTAGAACGTATCTAGCAGACAATACACAGAACCCTGCTGACATGGTAATTTTTGTAATTACATATCAATAAATAGTTGTACCATGCCGGGTTTGTTACAGCGCGCTCTCCTCCAGTGCTCTCCTCCATTTGCGGCAAATCCGGAGCTCCATGCTGTCTCACACACGGAGAGTGACCGGCACAGTTCCTCACCGCTCACAGCTCGGCCGCTATGGAGGATGGCCGGGCTGCTGTGCACTGCGGGGGTCCATAGCTGTGCTGCTTGACAACGTCCCGGCTCTACAAGCAGATGGGGAAGCCTGTCATGGAATCCTCCCCCCCCCCCCCCCTGCCGTGCGAGTGGTGGGGGGAGGATTCCACTACAGGCTTCCCCATCTGCCCGTATAGCCAGGACAATGTACAGCAGTCGTTGTGCCTTCCCCTCCATAGGCCATCCTCAGAACATTGTGCAAGAGCAGCGGTGGCCCCGTTCATCCATAGGGCACCTCCCCCTTGACAAACCCGAGCGACATGTCAGCGGTGCTGTATGATGGGGGATTACACTCCAGGCATCCCTGTCTGCCTGTAGAGCTTGTAGAGGGACAATGTCCAGCGGCACCCCTCTTGTATGTCAGCATCTCAGTGGCTGTGTAATGGGGGGGGGGATATCACGTCAGGCTTCCCCGCCACCCCCTCTGTGACTCTCCAGCTATTAAATTCTTTATTTAGAGAAACAGCAGGGAAACACAACAACACTCCAGTGCGCCAGTACACATAGCAAGTTGCGCACCAAAATAACACAGGAGCAGCTGTGTACAACTCCCATTATGCCCTGGTGACATTACATGACGGGAGTTGTAGTGATGCAACTTGGAGAGCTCCAGATTGCAGAACTACAACTCTCATCTTGTACTGTCACCACAACATGAGGATGGGGCTTGTAGTTATGCAACCAGGAGAGCTTCAAGTTGGAAAACTACAACTCCCATAAAGTGTTGTCCCCACACCATGATCATGGGAGTTGTAGTTCTACAACCTAGAGCATTCCTGGTTGCATAATTACAACTCCCATCTTGTACCATCACCACAACATGAGGATGGGGCTTGTAGTTATGCAACCAGGAGAACTTCAGGTTGCAGAACTACAAATCCCATACTGTACCATATATATTATAATTGTTTTTTATTATTTGACCTTAGAGATCACACAGTAGATCCTGATCCAGTGATAGCATTGTCACATATTACTGCACATCTGGATAAATTCTTAGGCCAGGCCCATGGCTTATGTGTGCTATGTGATTTCTCCCTCTACCTTATAGGAGTATATTCCTTCCTATGTCCGCAGAGGTGCTGGAGATCACATAGCACACACAGTGCATGAGCCCGGCCATAGACCACAGCCACCACCCAGCAGTTATCATGGCCCAACTAAGCTCCGCCCCCTGCATGGAACATGGCAAAATGGCAGTTGGAAATGGCTGAACATGGGGAATAAGTAACAGGGTGTAAGGTATTTATAGCTCCCCATTCTACACATCTCCTCCCATCACCACTGTCTCCTATGGGGGGGGGCACCTATGTGATCATGTGACCAGGGAGGAGTATCTACAGGTACAGATACTCCTGGACAGGACACCCCACTATGTACACAACCCCATCTCTATACAAACATCCCACAGTGTATCCTATCTGCTATACCCTGCTATACTGGATGGGGAATTCTCACTCACATGTTCCTCGTAGACAACGGGAAAGTCCGTATCCTCCACGAACTGGTCCTCCTCGCTGTAGATGATGTTCAGCTCTTCCTCCATGACTATAAGTCTTCTCCTGTCAGTCAATCTCTCACAAATCGCCTATGTGTGTGAGAAAATAAAAGATTACATGGAGAAAACTGATTAAAAATAGAAAATAACAAAAATACCAGGAGCCAATGGATATGCATACTTACAGTCCAACTACTAATAAAGCTCTGAAGGGTCCAGTTTGTAAACAAATGACATCATGATTTTCAATAATCTTTATTTAAACATCTTGATACAAACACTTGTACTACCCATACAATGAACAGTCGGCCATTGGCAGGAATTAGGGTGAATAAAATCTTGGTCTATGCGCTCGGCTGTAGTATTTTCTTATGATTTATACTGATATTTGATAATGTTGCTCAAAAAATAAAAAAAATACATTTGATAAAAGGTTGCATTCCCTTCCTATAAGAATAGTTTTTCCCATATAATTACTATTTTATTCATAGTTTTATATAAGGGTAATAAGTGATTATTATTACATATCTGCCGCTACTTTCCCGCCTGCTGTGCCTGTGTAGGGTTCAGGTCTCTTTTGGGGTTTAGTGTTTATGTTCATCTTGACTATTGTGCACAGTTTGCCATAGGCGGCCATTATAACAAATATGTGTATGGAGAAGTCCAGTCTCCTACACTCAATACACTTCAGCCTGTGACAATATGGGGCATTGCATCTGGTTACAGGGGGCATAGCTAACTACTATTGTTATTGTATATGGCGACAGAGAGCCTATCTAGCTACATAGGGCATTGTTTCTGGCTTCAGGGGCCACTGTATCTGGGTATAGGGGCCATAATGTATATGGTTAAAGGAGACATTGGGCGACATGTATCATTACAAAAATGCGTATTTTTCGGCGGAAATGGGCGATTTGCGAATATTTTATTTGCAAAACGGCCACCTGCGAATAAAATATTTGCAAATCGCCCCTTTCCACCGGGTACGCCGGGGGGGGGGGGGGGGGGGGGGGGCGGGGAGGGGGGTGGGGGGGGGGCAGAACTGGGGGCGCGGTTTATCATTTTTAACACTAAAAGATACGCCGAAAACCTACTTCACCTTTCAGGTGGCGTAAGTTTTCGGCTGTGCGTACCAACGCGCACAGGATTTATGTAGAGGCGGTCCACCTCTACATAAATCTCCGTAGCGCCGGAGATGCGGGGACATTTATAAGTCCGGCGTAAAAAACGCTGGACTTAATAAATGTCCCCCATTGTGTTTTGTTATGGGGGGCGTATCTAGTGGTAAGGGTCATTCCAACTGGGGCACATTGTATCTGGCTATAGCAGACATGGAATTTGATCCAGGTAGTATATCTAGTAACAAGGGATATTGTATCTGGTTATAGGGGCATTGTATCTAGTTATAGGGGTATTGTATCTGGTTATAGGGGCATTGTATCTGGTTATAGGGGTATTGTATCTGGTTATATGGGTATTGTATCTGGTTATAGAGGTATTGTATCTGGTTATAGAGGTATTGTATCTAGTTATAGGGGCATTGTATCTGGTTATAGGGGCATTGTATCTGGTTATAGGGGCATTGTATCTGGTTATAGGGGTATTGTATCTGGTTATATGGGTATTGTATCTGGTTATAGAGTTATTGTATCTGGTTATAGAGGTATTGTATCTAGTTATAGGGGCATTGTATCTGGTTATAGGGGCATTGTATCTGGTTATAGGGGTATTGTATCTGGTTATAGGGGTATTGTATCTGGTTATAGGGGCATTGTATCTGGTTATAGGGGCATTGTATCTGGTTATAGGGGCATTGTATCTGGTTATAGGGGTATTGTATCTGGTTATAGGGGCATTGTATCTGGTTATAGGGGTATTGTATCTGGGGAAGGGGCATTACTAATGGCTACAGGGCTCCATATTAATGGGGAAGGGGCATTACTAATGGCTACAGGGGTCCATATTACTGGGGAAGGGGCATTACTAATGGCTACAGGGGTCCATATTACTGGGGAAGGGGCATTACTAATGGCTACAGGGCTCCATATTACTGGGGAAGGGGCATTACTAATGGCTACAGGGCTCCATATTACTGGGGAAGGGGCATTACTAATGGCTACAGGGGGCACTGGTACTGGGGAGGGGCCTTACTAATGGCTACAGGGGACACTAATATTTGAGAAGGAAGCATAATAACTGGGACATACAGGTCAGTCACATTGTTATTGAGGGATCTGATCTGGAAAGGAGCTGCTGACAGAGCCTATGGCTGCAGTGGGATCTTAGTCCTTGGGGTCTCATTGAGTGAATCATATCACTTGGGGGTACTCTTCTTCCTTCTCTAATACCTGACCCTCTGCATCTCTTTCCTTCTGCCTAAATTCCTTTTTCCTTTTGTCTATTCCTATATTAAGGATTCTTCTTAAGTGTTAGCGTCATCTCAAACTATACAGTCTGTAGCTGTATTTCAGTTTTTCTCCAAGATCTTAAGCATTCGATATAAGTATTCAGCAGGACTCGCTTAGATGATTCTATACTGAAGTTCTAGTATTTTCTTAAAGGGGTTGTCCAGCAAAAATCTTTTTCTTTCATATCAACTGGTGTCAGAAAGTTATATAGATTTGTAATTTACCTCTATCAAAAAATCTCAAGTCTTCTCATACTTAGCTGATACTTAGCTGATACTTAACTCATTAGCTGCTGTATGTCCTGCAGGAAATGTTTTATTTTCAGACTGAGGCAGTGCTCTCTGCTGACATCTCTGGCCGAGACAGGAACTGTCCAGTGCAGGAGAGGTTTTCTATGGGGATTCATAATAAACCGAGAGAGAGAGTTCCTGTCTTGGCCAGAGAGGACAGCAGAGAGCATTGTGTCAGCCTGAAAATAAAACACCAATTCCTGCAGGACATACAGCAACTAATAAGTATGGGAAGACTTGAGATTTTTTAAAAGAAGTAAATTACAAATCTGTATAACTTTATGACATCAGTTGATTTTCGCAGGATAACCCCTTTAAACCTTTAGAGATTGTGCCACACAATTCTGCCTGTAAACAGGCCCACTTATATACGTGTATAGCACAGTTCTATTGCTCACCTAGGCCCACCTAGATGGTTGTATGGCCTGACTCTAATATTCCCATAGGCCCACCCAGATGATCACAGAGCACAGCTCCAACAATCACCTAGGCCTAACTAGAGGGCTAAATAGCACAGTTCCCACTTTCATCTCGGCAATCATAGATAGTTATAGTTACTGTTTCAGTGTTAACCTAGGCCTACTTACATGATTATATAAGTCAGCTCCAATATTTGCCCAGTCCCACCCAGGTGAACATATAGCACAGCTCCAACAATCACCTAGACCCCTTCAGATAATTCTAAACCACCCTTAGTACCCATTTACACAGAAAGATTATCTGCCAGATTATCTGCTAAAGATTTGAAGCCAAAGCCAGGAATGGATTTGAAAAAAGGAGAAATCTCAGGCTTTCCTTTATGACCTGATCTCTGTTTATAGTCTGTTTCTGGCTTTGGCTTCAAATCTTTGTCAGATAATCTGTCAGATAATCTTTCTGTGTAAATGGACCCCTGCAATGTTCAGCCAAGCCCACCCAGGGTACTACTCCTCCCCTGGACCATTTCTTTCCCTAATATTGCCCTCTTAAGGGGGGGAGCTCCCTGCAATACCTTTTTTCCCACCAGAATAGACACAATTTCTTCCCAATATTTTCTCAGTTGGGCACATGCCCAGAAGAAAGGTAACGTATATAATCCGTCTTCACCTTGTAGTGTTTGGATTTTAATAATACCGTCACTCTGTGCAACCTCAGAGTCTTTTATCCTTTTGTCAGCATGTTTCAATTGAAAATAAGTGCAGATCGGTCAGGGTCCGGCTGCTGAGAACCCAAGGGGCTGGTGCCAGACCAAAATGATAGTTACACTTTAAGACTACCCTCCATGAATAAATCCATTATTGTATAACCTTTCTCCTTACGGAATCCCTGATTTGATAGTTTTAGAAACTCTGGAAAATTTCTAAACTTCTGGAATTCTAAACTTCCATGAATCCTGCAAATTCTTTTTGTTTGTGAGTAAGGAGACCTAACCAATCCTTCGCATTCCATATTATTCTTACTCCACCTCATTTTAATTTGACAAATAATTTTTTTCTCCTTCTTCCTTAGAAAAAGTTTTTATCTATTCTGAATCTTTGTGGCTAGGCTACTTGACACTCTAAGGGTGCCCTTACACATAGGTTTTTTTTGGGCGTCAATGTGACGCATAGCATTTTTGCCTTTCAGTGTGAAAGTCTTTGAGACTTTGGCCGTTATTCGGGTCTGCATTTTCCCCCGAAGTTTGTATTCAGGTCAAGATGTTGACTTATCAGCAGCTAAGTGCTACTTTACCCACTGATTGGCTGAAACCAGCTCTCAGGGTATGCTGGGAGTTGTAGTCTCTGAGAGAACAACACTTTAATAAATCAGTGTGTGCAGAGTCTCCTAGTGGCTGCAATCTGTGGGTGACAAGCATCAGCCCTGAAGGTCCAGCAATACATCTGTCTACAGCGGTAGTTATCAGAGGATTGTACTACTGTACTACAACTCCCAGCATATCCTGAGGGCTGCAGACTGTCAGTACATGCTGGGAGTTGTAGTGCCTGCAACAGTTGTAGTTGGGTCCTATACACTGGATGCTTTGTGGCATATAAGAATACATAGATCTGTGGGGGCTCAGTGTAGGGAAGTGACCCCAGAACATCACTAATAGGGTAGGGGTAGATGTTTTTGTTCTTTCCCCTATTAGTGCTGTTCTGGGGTCTCTCCTCTACACTGAGCCCCCACAGATCTATGTATTCTTATATGCCACAAAGCATCCAGTGTATGATGCACCTAGGACCCAACTACAACAGCTACAGGCACTACAACTCCCAGCATTTACTTACAGTCTGCAGCCCTCAGGATATATGCTGGGAGTTGTAGTACTTGCAGCTCTTGTAGTTGGGTCCTAGTTTAAAAGTTTGCGCTAGTGTACTGTAGTGACCGCGGGGCTGTGTCAGTACACTACTGCAAACCAGTGGTGTAGCTATAGGGGTCGCATCGGTCACCAGGGGGAGGCATCTGGGGAGGCAGGGGGAGCAGCTGGGGAGCAGGGTTAACAGCTGTGGGGCAGAGGGAGCAGCTGGGGGGCAGGGGGAGCAGCTGAGGTGGCACGGGGAGTAGATGGGGGCAGGAGGAGCAGCTGGGATGAAAGGGGCAGGGGGAACAGCTGGGGGGCAGTGGCAGAAGATGGGGGAAGGGGGAGCAACTGTGGGGCAGAGGGATCAGCTGGGGTAAGGGGGAGCAGCTGGGGTGGCAGAGGGAGAAGATGGGGGGCAGGGGGAGCAGCTAGGGTGGCAGGGGGAGTAGATGGGACAGGAGGAGCAGCTGGGGTGACAGGGGCAGCAGCTGGAGTGGCAGTGGTAGTAGATGGGGGCAGAAGGAGCAGCTTGGGTGACAGGCAGGGGGAGCAGATTGGGGCAGCTGGGGTGACAGGGAGAAGATGGGGGCAGCTGGGGTGGCAGAGGAGAAGATGGAGTGGCAGGGGGAGAAGATGGGGGGCAGGGGAGCAGCTGGGGTGGCAGGGGGAGAAGATGGGGGCAGGGGGAGCACAGACAGCCTCTATCACAGGCCAGAAGCTCACAGCTACAGCCTCACGGTACCCGAACTTCTCTCCTGCTTGAGAATTTCGGGACCGCAGGACTGCAGCTGTGAGCTTCCGGCCTGTGATAGATCCTGGGCCTATGGCGGCAGGGGTTCTAAATATTTTTTTAATAAAAAAACATTTGCTTCCCTGCGGGTGCCGCCTCCCGCAAAGCGCCGCCCTAGGCACCGAACCATGGGTGCCTAGTGGCAAATACGGCCCTGTATGTACACAGTGACCCCAGCAGCAGAATAGTGAGTGCTGCTCTGGAGTATAATACAGGATGTAACTCAGAATCAGTACAGGATAAGTAATGTAATTTATGTACACAGTGACCCCACCAGCAGAATAGTGAGTGCTGGCATGGAGTATAATACAGGATGTAACTCAGAATCAGTACAGGATAAGTTATGTAATGTATATACACAGCGACCCCATTAGCAGAATAGTGAGTGCAGCTCTGCAGTATAATACAGGATGTAACTCAGGATCAGTACAGGATCAGTAATGTAATGTATGTACACAGTGACCCCACCAGCAGAATAGTGAGTGCAGCTCTGGAGTATAATACAGGATGTAACTCAGGATCAGTACAGGATAAGTAATGTATGTACATAGTGACCCCACCAGCAGAATAGTGAGTGCAGCTCTGCAGTATAATACAGGATGTAACTCAGTTTCTCCAATTATTTTTTCTATATTATATATATTTAATCTGTGCAATGCTAAATAGTGATAAAAGAAGTTCTATGCAGCCTTATAGCTGTATAGCACATCTGGAGTAATACTACTGTAGTGTAGGACCATGCTGGGACATCTCATTACTCATGTAGAAATAATGAGCGGCTTCCACACAACCTCGGATGTAACAGACCCAGAAATGTTATTAACGGATTAAAATCAATCATGGCACATTTTCGTCTGTGGAAGGGGAACGCACGCCGAGGGCCGGTGGGCCACCAGCCAATATCTTCCATGCCTTGCAGAATCACTAAGTCACATAACATAAAGCAGGAGACATAACACAGCTTGGGAAACATTTCAAGTATTACATGTCATAGAAAGCTATGCTGTGACCTTGTCTGAGCAACAACATTCAAGGACGAGTCTTCTGATATTAGAGAAGGTGTCTAAGGGAACCCAATGCGGTCCCCACTAGGACAGGTTCATGTCATTGCAGCCCTCTACACTGGGACAGGATCATCCCCCCTGACTTATTTCTTAATGTTAATACAGATGAGACATCCAGAACAGTCTCCTACTATTCATATAAAGAGTGGTCCTGACTCTAACTTCTCATATCTTCCTTTATTTGGCTTACAGCTCTAAATTTTCTGCAACAATAAAATTCTTATCATCTGCGGCCACCACTAGGGGGCACTAACTGAAGACACATCATGACTGATAATAATAGTGATCATACATTTGTATACAGTGAGCTCACAAACCTACAATCTTACGGTTGGGGTCTATTCACATAGATACAGTCATATGAGACAATAGTGAGTGCAGCTCTGCAGTATAATACAGGATGTAACTGTGATCAATTGTTGCATTTTTGGTAATATTTTTAAATTTTAATGTAATAAAATGCACAAATGTGAACAGAGAGCGATAGTTTTAGTGGCTGGAGGATAGTGATCCTGCAGAGTCCTGAGAGGTGAGTAAGACCTGATTTCAGCACCAGCTCTGCGGACAGCTCCAAGTGCTGAATCCCTATAGAGAAGCAGAGTAGCAGAGATTTATAACTACAGGCTCATCGGGGGGTACTACAAGGCTCAGCATACCTTCTGCCAGGAAATATCAGGTCGCTCCCTGGTCCTAAAAGGATTTATCCTCTTCCCATAGTGAATCCTGGTGCCATCTATACCCCAGGAAAGGGATGAGCACACACCCGGCTGTCCACATAATGGAGAACCTGACCCATCAGACCAGTCACCTTCTTCTATTGCTCCATGTTCAGTTCTCCATTACAGACACTACTGGGGGGGACAGGGACTACTGGGGTATGACTGGTCTGCAGGGCCTCATACATCTCATGTGTGATCTGACTCCTTTCCACCATAGCCAGCAGGAATAATTTTTGTTTACAGGATGTAACTCAGGATTAGTACAGGATCAGTAATGTAATTTATGTACACAGTGACCCCACCAGCAGAATAGAGAGTGCAGTTTTGGGGTATGATACAGGATGCAACTCAAGATGAGTATAGGATCAGTTATGTAATGTATGTACACAGCATAGGACTGCCCCGGTATGAGGCCACCGTAACGTGGTGGGGTAGTTTACACCATTTTCAAGTGGTAACCAAGAGCCTCATTATTTTTGTGGAAGTTTTTTTGGCAGTTGGGGGGGGGGCTGCTTTTAACTATTTCCATGTTTGTAGTGGGTCTGTATCTTGCCATTGCGGTGAGCTGTTGCATTTTTCTATGTTTTTGTGTGTTATGTACACAGTGACCCCATCAGCAGAATAGTGAGTGCAGCTCTGGGGTATAATACAGGATATAACTCGGGATCAGTACAGGATAAGTAATTTAATGTAAATACACGGTGACCTCACCAGCAGAATAGTGAGTGCAGCTCTGCAGTATAAAGCCATGTTCACACCCTGTAACAGACTAGCTGTTCCCTGACCCGGTCGGTCTCTAAAAAAAAGATCTTTGGCGCCGCAGCGTTCTGATGCAGGCGCATCCATGTGCGCCCGCATCAGAACTCCCCACAGCACACAATGAAACTTCGGCCGGGGCCGCTCGCTTCATTTAGTGAACTGATATGGCTGAATAGTGGCCGCAGAAAACTGACATGTCAGTTCTTTGCAGCGCTGCAGGGTATCCCAGCTGAATCGTATACTATGGGGGAGATTTATGAAAGGATGTAAATATACACCTGGTGTAAACCGTCCACAGCAGCCAATCACAGCTCCTCTTCTATTTTACCAGTGCTGAAAGCTGAGCTGTGATTGGTTGATGTGGGCAGTTTACACCAGGTGTATATTTACACCCTTTCATAAATCTCCCCTTATGTGTATATGCTCCGGCCGAGATCCCATAGAAGAAAAGGCAACGTATGTTTCCGTACAAAGTACGGCCGTTGTTGCCGATTTCAACAACTGCCGTACTTTTACGGAAACATCCTTTGTGTGAACATAGCCTAATACAGGATGTAACTCAGGATCAGTACAGGATAAGTAATGCATGTACACAGTGACCTCACCAGCAGAATAGTGAGTGCAGCTCTGGAGTATATTACACCTTTGTTCATAGGCTGAGCCTAGTGTTGCAGTTAAGCCCCATTTGACACTACAGATGACATGTAAGTTATCTCTTCTGCTTGGAGCATACAAGTCTCTGTTACAGGTGAATGTGGGTCATGAGCTGCGGCCGCTCTCAGCCTCTTAGCCCTATTACACGGGACGATTATCGTGCGAAAAATCGTTAAATCGTTCGAATTTAAACAATAATCGTTCTGTGTAATTGCAGGCAACGATCGAAAAATCATTTGTATGTCGTTAATCGTTGATTTAGATCTAAACCTAAAATTATCGTTAATTGTTTGCTAATCGTTCGCTGTAATTCCACGTTCGTTCGCTCAAGTTCCGCATTTTTTCACTAATCATTCACTGTAATTGTACATTGTTCATTGTTTTTCTGGGATCAGAAGGAATAAACGATCATAGTAACGATCGCAATAACGTGTGGTGAAAAATTTCAGGTTAACGATAAACATATATCTCGTTTGCGATCGTTAATTGTTAATCTTTAAAAATCGCTCAGTGTACACCTCTAGGATGAGATGTGACAAGTTCAATGTAGCTGCAGGATCAATACTTCCCATCCTCGTCTTTAATAAGTAATGGTGCGGGGGCGCCTGGAAAGATGCCCTTAGGCGACTGCCCACATGGCCACCGCTCCAGCACGGGCTCACCGGGAAATAAAGGATCCGGTTTTATCTTCTATATCTAATTGTGTAAAATAAAATCTGTGCAGTGTCTCCTTGGAGAAAACGATTCAGCTCATTTACATCTCACCTTGTTTCCAGGCTGAAAATAACCCAAAAAAGAAGGTGAAAATATACAGGATATGAATGAGGGCACCCAGCTTTCCCAGAACCCTGCAGCCCAGGGATTGTATAGTCATTGTAGGAGTCTGGGAAAGCTGGGCGACAAAGCATGAAGGAGCTGTAGTCAGGGCCGGCGTCAGCACAGGGCTTACCTGGGCAAGTGCCGGGGCCCAAAGCATCTCTAGGGGCCCAGAGAGGGAGAGGGGCCCGGTTTTCTGAGGGGCCCGCTCACTGCAGTCCAGGGTGTGCACTGAACATCAGAAGACACAGGAGACGGAGCAGGACCTGCACAGAGAGAGAAAAGGGTGAAGGACCTGATCACATGACCTTAAGGTCCTCAACCTCTCAGTGTGGAGAGCAGCCCGACAGAGAGGAAGAGGGAGAAGACTGAGCTGTAACTGCTGTGTGTCAGTGTCCGAGTGTGTCAGTCAGTCGATCAGTATCTAGGTCAATAATGTATGTTTGTATATGTTAGTGGTGTCTCACGTTATTGTGCATAGTGTGTAAATGAGGGGCCCGCTGAGGCTTGGTCGCCCAAGAGCCCACAAAAACCTGGAGCCAGCCCTGGCTGTAGTAATACTCTCTCACATCCTGCTGTCCCAGATCAGACACTAATCCTATGTATTACTGGGAGATATGGTGCGTTTACACAGGCAGATAAATCTGACAGGTTTTGGATTTGAAAAGAGGAGAAATCTCAGTCTCTCCTTTGTGACCTGTTCCCTGTTTATAGTCTGTTCCTGGTTTTGGCTTCAAAAATCTGTCAGATAACTCTGTCTGTGTAAACACACGGATAGATAGATAGATAGATAGATAGATAGATAGATAGATAGATAGATTCTGGGAGATATATAGGTAATCATAGAATAACATCCACCTGCTCCAGCCTCCAGTATTTAGGCTTATAGGGAACAGATTTTTTTATGTGATATGCTGCCCTCTTGTGGTACAAATGTAGAACTAGGATGATGCACTGCTGATTTTTTTTTGTTTGTTTGTTTTTTACATATAACTTGAGCACTAAAATCGTTAAACTCTATGGCCAGGTTCAGACTATGTAACTGTGCGGCTGTATTTGCGGCTGTAATTGTGCAGCGGTATTTTTGGTGGTTCATGCGTACGCTGGAAAGTATAGGATATGCGGCTGCACAGTGCACACTATGTCTGAATCTACGGCCCGATCGTAAACGGACCCGTAAAAATGAACAAGACCATTGTTTGCGGCTGGACATGCGGCCGAGGATTGACAGGCGGTCCGTACGGAGTACTTCAAAAATAGCCGGCAATGATGCCGAATGCCGATGCCTCTAATAGTTAATATATTAAATTAATAAAACACATTCTCTTTGTAATAAAGTCCCTTTCGTTGGTCAATAATTTAATTCTAACGAATCCATCATTTTGCAATTAAATATACTGTTAAAATAAATAGATATATAAATAAATGTATATTTATATATATATTTATTTTTTGACAGTATATTTAATTGCACAATGATGGATTTGTTAGAATTAAATTATTGACCAACAAAACTGAATTTATTTCAACGAAAATGTGTTTTATTAATTAAATATGAATTAGTACAGGAAGCTCCATAAGCCGTTAATTCATATGCCGGCAATAGAGCTTTCTGTACTAATCATCAGTTTACTTTAATGAAAACATCAAATGTTTCTTCTAATTATGTTATCACAATAGCATTATTAGAAGAAACATTTAGAATTATATGTGCGCTCAGCTGATTGGGTGTTCGGCTGAGCGCACATATAATGAGCCGGTCCGCAGTACAGTGACTTCATTGTGCTGCGGACCAGCGAAGAGGACACATCGGGGTGAGTATAGAGCTCTCCCCACCCCCTCCCCAGCACTGCACCCTTCCCAGCAAGGAAGGGGGGGTCAGTTAACCCCTTCCTTGCTGGGATGGGTGCAGTCTGACATCAGTCTGGCCCCCAAGGGGTTAAGGGGGATGCAATACATCCTCCCTTAACCCCTTGGGGGCCAGACTGTAAGCAGCGATCTGTAAAGATGCTGCATACTGTAAGGAGCACAACACCGCTCACAATGATGGGTGTTGTGCTCCTGTTTGTGTGTTTTTTGTGTGTTTCTCCCTTCTTGTTTTTCAGATATCGGTATCCTGTGGATTACGTCGGATTCCGTGGACTACGTCGATGACCAGCGTTTTTTTAATGTGTTTTTTTTTAATAAAATGGTCAATGAGGGGTGTGGGGGTGTTTTTATTTTTGAATTAAAAAAATTTTTAACTTGTGTCTTGTCTTTATTTCTTTACTTTATAGACTTAGTAGTGGAAGCCGTCTAATAGACGGAATCCATTACTAAGTTGGGGCCTAGTGTTAGCCGGTATAAAATGGCTAACACTAACCCCCTATTATTACCCCAGTACCCAATGCCACCAGGGGTACTGGGAAGAGCCGGGTGCCAGTGGTCAAAATTGGCGCTCCTGGACCGGGCGGCAGCAGGCTGGTAAGATTTAGGCTGGGGAGGGCCTAAACCAATGGCTCTTCCCACCCTGGTGTTACCAGGCTGCTGTCGTTTGGTTTTTAACCCGGCTGGTTATAAAAATAGGGGGGACCCTATGCGTTTTTTTTTTAAATAAATAAATAATTTAAAAAAAACGCATAGGGTCCCCCCTATTTTTATAACCAGCCGGGTTAAAAACCAAACGACAGCAGCCTGGTAACACCAGGGTGGGAAGAGCCATTGGTTTAGGCCCTCCCCAGCCTAAATCTTACCAGCCTGCTGCCGCCCGATCCAGGAGCGCCAATTTTGACGCTCCGGGACCACTGGCACCCGGCTCTTCCCAGTACCCCTGGTGGCATTGGGTACTGGGGTAATAATAGGGGGTTAGTGTTAGCCATTTTATACCGGCTAACACTAGGCCCCAACTTAGTAATGGATTCCGTCTATTAGACGGCTTCCACTACTAAGTCTATAAAGTAAAGAAATAAAAACAAGACACAAGTTAAAAAAATTTTTTATTCAAATAAAAACACCCCCACACCCCTCATTGACCATTTTATTAAAAAAAAACATTAAAAAAACGCTGGTCATCGACGTAGTCCACGGAATCCGACGTAATCCACAGGATACCGATATCTGAAAAACAAGAAGGGAGAAACACACAAAAAACACACAAACAGGAGCACAACACCCATCATTGTGAGAGGTGTAGTCCTCCTTACATTATACAGCATCTTTACAGATCGCTGCTTACAGTCTGGCCCCCAAGGGGTTAAGGGAGGATGTATTGCATCCCCCTTAACCCCTTGGGGGCCAGACTGATGTCAGACTGCACCCATCCCAGCAAGGAAGGGGTAAACTGACCCCCCCTTCCTTGCTGGGAAGGGTGCAGTGCTGGGGAGGGGGTGGGGAGAGCTCTATACTCACCCCGATGTGTCCTCTTCGCTGGTCCGCAGCACAATGAAGTCACTGTACTGCGGACCGGCTCATTATATGTGCGCTCAGCCGAACACCCAATCAGCTGAGCGCACGTATAATTCTAAATGTTTCTTCTAATAATGCTATTGTGATAACATAATTAGAAGAAACATTTGATGTTTTCATTAAAGTAAAGTGATGATTAGTACAGAAAGCTCTATTGCCGGCATATGAATTAACGGCTTATGGAGCTTCCTGTACTAATTCATATTTAATTAATAAAACACATTTTCGTTGAAATAAATTCAGTTTCGTTGGTCAATAATTTAATTCTAACGAATCCATCATTGTGCAATTAAATATACTGTCAAAATATAAATATATATATAAATATACATTTATTTATATATCTATTTATTTTAACAGTATATTTAATTGCAAAATGATGGATTCGTTTAAATTTAATTGAACAACGAAAGGCATTTTATTACAACGAAAATGTGTTTTATTATTTTAATATATTAACCATGAGAGACATCGGCATCGGCATACTGCAGAGGATCGCAAACCCCGGTAATAGCAATTCATGTAAACTGTGTTCCCTGCTTTCCCAGATGCATCCAGAGGTGTTTGCATCACTTTCTTTTTTTTTTTGTAAATCAAGATTTATTGACAGTTTTTCCAAACAGAACAAGCAAAGAGGAGATAGGATACTCCTGCACAGTGAAGATATTAGCATAAAAATAAGTAAGGAGAGAATGAACAAATAAGTAAAATAGACAAAGTGCTAGGAGAAGCCAGGTAGCTAGGCTTGTACGGTCCCCGTAAAGAGGCATTCAGGAGGTAACAAGTCCTCCAACAAACAGCATAGGCAAAGAAATGTCGCCGAAACGTAGCGAAACAGATGCTAGTGTGAGGGGTCACCTAGTGACCTAATAGAGATACGTAAGCTATAACAATAACAGGCAAATATATTTGCAAGAACACAGAGATAGAAAAAATATAGGAAGTGGAGAAGGAACAAGAAGGAAAGAAAAGAGAAAGAAAAGAAGGGAAAGGAGGGAGGGCGGGGGGGATGGGGAAGGGAGGGGAGGAGCGGGGAGGAACACCCACCTGAAATCCCCCCAGAGTGTCAGGAGTACATACCGATTCCTAAAAGAGGGCTGCTATGCCAGCCATCGTGCCAGAGAGGCGTCTGCCTTAAAAGTGAGCCATGGGAGCCAGGTACGCTCCACCCTCCTGCTGCGGCCCTGCTCCTCTGCTGTCAAAGACTCCATTCGGTAAATAAAGTCCATCTCGAGAACCCACTCAGCAACGGAAGGTGCCACCGTGGACTTCCAGTGTCTAGGGATGACAGTTCTAGCCGCCGTCAAAAAGTGGCGCAGCAAACCCTTCTTGGCAGCAGAGGAGGGGCCAGGCACCAGGGAAAGCAAGGCCAAGGCAGGAGAGGGGGCCACATCTTTATCTGTAACTACATTATAGATCTCGAAGACCGCTTCCCAAAAGGGTCGCAGCGTGGGGCAATCCCACCAAATATGAAGCATAGATCCCACAGCAGTCATGCAGCGCCAGCACGTATCAGGAACGTTTGGGTATACCTTATGGAGCAGAGAGGGGCATCGGTACCATCGCGTTAGAATTTTAAAATTCTTCTCCTGAGCATGGCAGGCCAAAGGCCATTTATGCGTGAGAGTGAATATTTTCACCAGGTCCGGCTCAGAGAGTGTAACACCGAGTTCCCGTTCCCAGGCCGAGATGTAAGGCAGGACCTGGTCTGCATCCTTAGCCAGTAGGAGGCGATATAATTGGGAGATGGCTCTCTCCGGAGGTGACCGTTGCAGGAGCAGAGATTCTAGCTCAGTTTGTTCAGTGATACGAATGCCTCCCGGAAAGTGTCGGGCCAAATATGCCTTTAATTGTTCGTACTCCAACCAGGACAGCTTCCTCCCCGGGCAGAGATCCTGTAACTCCTCCAATGGCTGGATCACAGCTGCTGACCCCAGAACCTGGCTGATCCTGGCGCCCTCCGAGGCCGACCAGAGCAAGAAGGTGGGTCGGTCACAGGCCGGTGGGAAGGCCGGGTCTCCAAATAGGGGGCTCATAAGCCCCGGGCGGCGTGAGAGGTTGTAAAGTGGGAGGAGCCGGTCCCAAGCCTGTAAAAAGTATCTAGTGAGCGGGGGAAAGGAAGCCAGCGGAGGGCGGTGTACAGGGAATATCCAGGGCAAGGACCGAAGAGGTACAGGGGACAGCGCCCCCTCAACCGCAACCCACTGTTTATCAGAAGCTCTATGGAACCAGTCAACCAGGCGCAGCAATATACAGGCCTTGCTATACAAGGAAAAATCGGGGAGGCCGGCTCCGCCGTTCTGTTTAGTCCGCGTAAGCGTTTTGTACTTAATGCGCGGGCGCACTGAGCCCCAGACAAACCTGCGGAAGAGGGTTTGTAATTGTTTCAGAAAAATGCTCGGGATGCAAACCGGTAGGGCCTGAAAAAGATACAGGAATCTAGGGAGGACATCCATCTTAAGGACATTAATCCTACCAAACCAGGAGAGGCAGGCACGGTTATAGTTTGATAGGTCCGTTTTCGTACGGGCCAGCAGGGGGGGGAAATTGAGAGAGAATAGGGAAGTCAGGTCCGTGGGGACCCACACCCCTAGGTACTTGAGGGCTCGAGATTGCCACTTAAAGGAGACTGAGTCGCGTAGTTGACGCACCAGGGTGGCCGGGAGGGAGACATTTAAGGCTTCGGTCTTTGAGTAATTCACCTTGAAGTTGCTAACTTGGCCATACAGGTCAAATTCTCTGAGGATCGCAGGAATGGACACAGCTGGATCTGATACATAGAGTAACAGGTCATCCGCATAGAGCGCCGCCTTATAATGGGAGCCCCCCAGACGGATACCCGAAATGTCCGGAGATGCCCGCAAAGCCACCGCCAAGTGTTCCATGGCTAAAACATAGAGCAGCGGGGACAGCGGGCAGCCCTGTCGAGTCCCATTTGCGATCGACAGAGGAGTCGACAAAAGGCCATTGACTTTAACCCTAGCTGTGGGGCCATTATACAGAGCCATAATTTTGCCCAGCATCTCCTCCCCCAGGCCAACCTGCCTCAGCGTTGCCCGTAGGAATGCCCAGTGGACGCGGTCGAACGCTTTCTCGGCGTCAATCGATATCAGGCAAGCTGGGGACCGCGTCCCCTGGGCATGTGACATCAGCAACAGAGTCTTGTTGAGGTTGTCCCGCGCTTCACGGCGGGGGACAAAGCCCACTTGGTCAGTATGGACAACAGCAGGGAGCAATGGTGCCAGTCTACTCGCTATCATTTTAGAGAAAAATTTTATATCTGAATTTATCAATGATATTGGGCGATAACTAGCGCACAAGGACGTGTCCTTGCCTGGTTTCGGGAGTACTACAATAGTGGCCATCAGGGATTGGGAGGGGAAAGAGCAGGAAGGGGAGATAGAGTTGAAGACCCGGGTTAGAAAAGGGGTGAGCAGGGGAGAAAACAATTTGTAGAATGGGGCAGTAAACCCATCCGGACCCGGGCTCTTCCCATTGGGCGTATTCTTAATGACTAATGCCACTTCGGCCTCAGAGAATGGGGAATCCAGTGCGGCCGCCTCTTCCCCAGAGAGAGTAGGCAGTGCCGTGGAAGTGACATATGAATCCACTTTTGCTCGGAAGGTGTCATCGTCCATATCATGCAGAGGCCCTTTAAGGTTATATAAGGTCTGGTAATACTCCCGAAAGACCGCGACAATGTCTGCGGGGTCGTGCGTAGTGCCATGTCTCGCGACAATAGAGGGTACAAAAGAGCTGCCCGTTTTGGGGTGGAGAAATCTGGCCAAGGACGCGCCACATTTGTTGGAGTGCTCATAATAGAAACGACGTAGTCGTTCCCGGAAGCGGGTGTATTTTTGATCAATTAGGGCCTTCAATTGAGTTCTAGCCTCCAACAAGGACGCCAAGACCTCAGGGTTCAGGGATTGCTTATGGGCCAGCTCGTCCCGTTGTATCTTAGCGAGCAGGGCTTGAATTTTAGCACTATGGGCGCGTTTTAGTCTGGCACCATTTTGAATAAGGACCCCCCGAAGCACGCACTTGAGTGCCTCCCACTGGGTGGGTAAAGGTGTCTCATCTGCCCTGTGATTATTCAGGAAGTCGGCTATGGCAGTCTTGATATTAGCCTGGCATACTACATCCTTCAGGAGGTTAGGGTTGAGGCGCCAGGATCCCTCCCGTGGTATCTGATTGGGAAGGGGAAGGGACAAGGAGACCGAGGAGTGATCCGCCCACATTATCGGGTCTATGGATGTCGAAGGGCGCCAGGAAAGCAGGTGGTGATCGATGAGGAAGAAATCTATCCGACTATAAGAGTCATGGACCGAGGAATAGTACGTATAGTCTCTCACCCCTGGATGAAGTATCCGCCACACGTCCACCAGCCTATTGTCGAAAAGCGACCGTTTGAGAGCACGTAGCTGGGTGGGAGAGATGGAGGATCTGCCCGAGGAGGAGTCCACCCGACGGTCCAACACCAGGTTAAAGTCTCCCGCGGTAATCAGGAGGCCATCGGCAAAACGAGTCAGCTCCCTGAGATATCGCCGTCCCATCCGGACCTGGTTCTGGTTGGGGAGATAAAAATTAGCAATGGTAAACACTCTCTCAGCCAGTTGGAGCTTTAGAAAAAGGTACCGTCCCTCCGGGTCAATGCAAGTATCTAGTACGGATACAGGTAGCGATTTGTGTAGAGCTATGCTCACTCCCTTCGTTCTGGCATTTGCATTAGTACTGTGAAACCACTGACTGTAGTATCGATTAGGTATAGACGGGACATGTCCCGTTTTGAAGTGGGTTTCCTGGAGCAACAAGATGTGAGCCCTCTTTTTGTGCATATGGTAAAGTATCTGCGAACGCCTCTCAGGTTTGTTAAAGCCCCTGACATTCAGTGTAGTGATCTGGAGGGAATTCATGGTGAGGGGGAAGCTGGGAAGGGGGAGGGAGAAAAGAAAAAAAAAAAAAAAAAAAAAAAAAAAAAAAAAAGGGGGGGGGAGGATAAGAGAGAGAGGAAGAAGGGGAGGTGATAGAGGGGGCAACCAGGGAGGCCCGAAGAGAGGGGTCCTCAATTACCCAGAAGAAAGAAGAATAAAAAGGAAAGAGAGAAGGATAAGGACAGAAAAGTAGGCAATCTGTCCGCCTCAATCCACTAAGGACGGAGGAAAAGAAATACACGAACGTGTAACTGTGTTTATCTCAAACACTTCAGGTGAACTATGTGGGAAGTGACTGGAGAGGCAGATAAAAAGATACCGTACGTCCCCAGCACCACACCGCCTGAATATTGAAAATTCAGAAGCAATAATAACAATAACAAGAAACTAATTTTTCTACCAGAGCAGAGTTGGGCTGAGCTGTGGCAATGCATAAACCAGGACATGAACAGGGAGACAAAACACCAATGAGGACGCCGTGCCCGCAGGCGCCGAGCGCAGGCGACGCCACCAGCATAAGGGATAGCAAGGTGAAGACCAGCGGCGGCGACGCCGGCGCGCGGCCCGCACGCACAGCAACCCTCCCACGATCCTATAAGAGGGATCGAAATCCCCCGAACCCCCCAACAGACAACAAAAGGAAGCCACAGCGTCCCCCCGCCCACCCCCAAAATTATAGTGAGGCCAGGGCATATCAGCCCCCCATGACAAGGTCCCATGTTGCAGTATACACAGAGTCCCATCCATCGCCGTGAGGTGCCTAGAGGTAAGGGAAAGTAGGGAAGGAAGGGGACGGGGAAGAATTAGGGGGGGAAGGAAGGGAGGAGAGGACCGGGAAGGGCAGAGAAGGGAATGGGATAGGGGGGTTAGGAGGTCACAGGGGAAGTAGGCATCAGGTCACCCCACAGGCAATCGCCAAGTAGTGGCCTGCAAGCCCAGGGTGGGTCAATCCACGGCCAATTTCAAGAGGCCGCACAAGACCTGTCTTCACAGGTCAGCCGGTGGTGGTTCTGGAGATCGCCGCCTGCGCCTCCTTTCCGGTGGAGGCCTTCGGGGGCCAGGACGATCAGGCCCAGCTCCCTGGGGAAGTGGCGGATGGAACGGCCACTCTGAGATACTGACTCGAGGAAGGTCCAAAGTCTCTAACACCGCTGGGAGATCAGATGGCGTACGGAGGTGGACGTTGCCCGCCGGGTGCCGGATCTGCAGCTGAAAAGGGTACCCCCATGAGTAGGAGACATTGCGATCCCGAAGCACAGCAAGCAGTGGGCGGAGCGCTCGTCTCTTGGCCAGGGTCGTGCGGGATAGATCCGTGAGTAACTGGACAGCCGCCCCATTGAAGTCTATAGGCCCCCGATCTCTTGCTTTGCGCATTATAGCTTCCTTAATCTGGAAGTAGTGGATCCTGCACACCACATCCCGGGGTCTAGCAGGATCATTGCTGGGGGGGCCGAGAGTCCTATGCGCACGATCCATTTCCAGGGGTGCCGATGGAGGCTTACCCAGCAGTGGATTGAAAATGCCCTGGAGTGTATGCATGAGATCTTGGGGCTTGACAGACTCAGGGATCCCCCGTACCCGAATGTTATTACGGCGGTTGCGGTTTTCCGCGTCGTCCGCCATGTCATAGAGCATCTGGATCTGCTGGGTGTGGAGATCTAGTTGGGACCTGTGAGTCTGCAGTTCATCTTGTAAATCCCCAGTGGCATGCTCCAGAGATTGGACCGTGGTGGATAGGGAGATCAGGTCATCTCTGAGGGCCCTGATCTCTGTTTTACAGACGGCCTCCATGCGTTTAATATAGCCCTCCATGTCTGCTTTAGTGGGCATGGCGGCCATTTGTGACTGCAGGGCATAGAGCTCCTTACCGGTGGGCCCGGACGGGCTGGAGGCGGAGGCGGAGGATATTTCTGGCGTGAGCTGGTCCCGTAGCAGGGCAGGGAAGTCCTGGGACAAGGCAGGCGCCCCCTCATGTGCGGACCCGGCCTGTCCGGCAGCGGCGGCCGCAGCCGCGGATGGAGCAATGCGGGCGGCCATCTTGGACTGACCCGCGCGAGAGTTAGGCACAGCGGCGGAGGAGAGAAATCGCCTGATTCCGCTGCGGGTACGGCCGTGAGTACCGGTGAGAGGCGGGGAGGGTCTCCGCCGAGGCTTCCCCGGCATGTAGGCTCCGGTCTGAGGCGATAAGACGCTGTCAGCAGGCGGTGAGGGCTGGCTGCAGGACGGAGCTCTCACACCACGCGTCTGTACAGCGCCATGTCCAGGCCACGCCCCCTGCATCACTTTCTTAACATTTTATTTGTTATTTTTAGTTGAACCAGATTTCAAAGTAAATGACCGTATGTTTTGAGCCGCATGTCTATTTTTTCCCACGGCCGTAGTTTCATCCGCACATTTACAGCCGCATAAAAAATACAGCCGCACAGTTACATAGTGTGAACCTAGTCTATGACTGTAAGTTAGAGGTACAAGGAGTTCCAGTCTTTGCCTTAGGAAACAAAAAAGCTAGAAGCAGTCCTGCGTACGCCACCATCACTAAATTATCACATTTCTGAGTGTGGGGAGGGGGTCGGGTTGCGGTTTTGGAGTCGCATGGCACTGTGTGTGTGTGTGGGGTGTGGGGGCCCAAGTTCACTTCTTGCACCAGGGCCCATGAGACATTAGCTACGCCCCTGGGTTAGGTCTTGTATATTTTTTGCTGGTGTCAGACACCCATTTAGGGTAGATGGTTGGGTATTATTTTGGTTAGGAGGAGATTGTGTGACTACATGCAGGCGGTACAGTTATGTGTGGGCGGGAGTCCCTGTCACCAGTGGGGGGATGTTGGTGATGCACAATGTCTGGTTTGGGGTCGGTCCGTACTCATGTGACCTATTAGTGGTCATTACTTGTCCAATCAAAGAAGGGAGGATAGCCCCTGGTAAGAGTTCAGGATATGTAACCTGCCCCGGATACATACATAGTAGAGGTCATATAAGGGTCTTCTGTATAGAAACATAGAAGATTGTCGGCAGAAAAAGACCACTGGGTCCATCTAGTCTGCCCTTTAAGTATTTTCTTTCTTATTATCTTAGGATAGATATATGTTTATCCCAGGCGTGTTTAAATTCTGTTATTGTAGATTTACCAACCACCTCTGCTGGAAGTTTGTTCCAGGTATCTACTACTCTTTCAGTAAAATAATATTTTCTCACGTTGCTTCTGATCTTTCCCCCAGATAACCTCTCACTGTGTCCTCTTGTTCTTGCTAAAAACACTTCCCTCCTGAACCTTATTTAGTCCTTTAACATACTTAAATGTTTCAATCATGTCCTCCCTTTCTCTTCTTTCCTCCAGACTATACAGATTCAAATCATTAAGTCTTTCCTGATATGGTTTATGCCTCACACCCTCCACCATTTTTTGTAGCCCTCTTTGGACCCGTTCTATTTTATCAATGTCCTTTTTTAGGTGAGGCCTCCAGAACTGGGCACAGTATTCCAGATGTGGCCTCACCAGAGCTCTATATAGCGGGATCACAGTCTCCCTCCTTCTACTGGTTATACCTCTAGCTATACACCCCAGCATGTGATTTGCTTTCCCCACCACCTGGTTGCACTGGTGACTCATTTTAAGGCTGTCAGAAATCACTACCCCTGAATCCTTCTCTTCTGAAGTCTTTTCCTACACAGTACTGCCGATGTGATACTTGGATAGAGGATTCCTCCTCCCAAAGTGCATTATTTTACATTTGGAAAAGTTGAACTTCAATTTCCAATGTTTGGACCACTTACCTAGCAAAGCTAAATCGTTTTCCATATTACTGACACCTCCAGGAATATCAACCCTATTGCACACTTTTGAGTTCCAGCTGATGTATATACTCTATTATACTTTGCACCGCAGTTCTATGATTTGTACACCGTGCCAACCGCTGTGTCTATGGAGCAGCCGGAAAGAGATCCGCTCCCTCCGACCCCCCCCCCCCCCTTACCATAGCAAGCCAGACGCTGCTTCCTGCATCTGGGCTGCTATGGATGACAGTGATCAGGCCCCTGCACTGAGGCAGGGACCTGATCAAATGAATGAGCTGTCAGCTTCTGACATGCTCATTCATTCTCTATAATACATTACAGCACTGATCATGTGCTGTAATGTATTATAGAGGTACCTGAAAAAGTGAAAGTACACACACACAAATACATACATACACAAATAAATAAATACATATATAAATACATAAATTAAATAAATAATTAAAAATAAATAGTTATACACGTTCCCCATCCCCCTTTATAAATGATCCCCTATAAATGAGATACATATATTTGGTATTGCCGTGCCCGTAATGACCCCGTCTATTAACCTGTTACATTAATTATCCCGCCCGATTAACGCCGAAAAAAAAAATTGATAAAAAACTAATCAAAATGACAATTTTTTGTTAATCTCACCCTGCCTGGCTGACGCTCTCCCCCCACACATACCGGCTCCCGGTGTCCCCGACCGGCACGTGTGGGAGAGGACGGTCAGTGCGGACACTGGGGAGAGTTGCGGCCAGGTGGGAAGTCAGCCGGGATAAGGAGAAGTTTCCTCGGATCGTGTAAGAAGGAGGACGGGGGAGCGAAGGGGGCATGATGGCCCCTGTGTGATGAGCGGCTCCCCCTTGCTCCCGGCGGCATCAGCGGCAGCAGGCATGACCCAGCTACTACTCCCATCACCTGCTCATACTATGAGCTGGTGATGGGAGTAGTAGTTCAGTCTATATATTCAAGTGCAGCGTCGGCGACCGGGCGGCGGCTGGGGGCGGCGGTTCGGTGGGCTTACTGTGATGGATATCCAAATGTACTGATTGAATACATATATGGAATACTTTGGGGAGCAAGGATACTTGTTCCCCATAGTAGTCCATAGATGTATTCATTCAATAAAGCATACTGTACATTACATTACATTAGTTTACATAGACATCTATAGACTTCTACATATAGAGCCCCCCCTCCCCCCCCCCCCCGCTGGACACTGTATAGGAATTACATCCTTCGTCGTGACGTCACTGTTTCTGAGAGAATTCTAACACACCATGATCTACTAAATTAAGGGAAATAGCCCTATATGTGCATTTCCTATAATTAATGTACATTAGAAATTTGTCTAAATTTCCATAAGTAATAACATATCAAAAAATAATTTTGGCCGGACTTCTCCTTTAAAATTTCTGCTAAACACCTGAAGGGTTAGTAAACTTATGATATGTTACTGTGAATACTTTCAGGGGTGCAGCTTTTACAGTGGAGGGATTTATGGAAGTAACTAACATACAGGCCCCACAAATCCACTTCAGAACTGAACTGGTCCCTAATAAAATCAGAGCATGAAAATTTGAAAAATCACTGCAAAATTTTGACGCCCTCTAACATCCTAACAAGTAAAAGGACGTTCACCAAATGACGTCACCATAAAGCAGACATGTTGTAGATGTTGGAGTAATAATTAGTTTACGTAATATGACTATCTTTCTTAGGAAAATAGAGTTTTGAATATAAAGAAATGTAAATTGTTAAAATTTTTGCGCAAATCTTGTGTTTTTTTTTTTTTTTTTTTACAAAAAACTACTGAGTGTATCAACCAAAATATACCACAAACATAAAGAGGAATATGTCACAAAAAACAATCTCAGAATAACCGTGATAATTAAAATCATCGCAGAGTTATCACTACATAAAGAGAGACAGGTCAGATTTGAAAAATAGGTCCTGGGCATTAAAGAGTCACTTGCAGAAATCAATAGTCCAGGCGATTTAAAGAAACTTTGTAATTGGGTTTATTAGGCAAATATGCCATTATCTGCATTTAAAAAGACTTTCCCCAGGTCCCCCCCTCCCTCCTCTTTTCCATTCACTGCAAAACACAGTGGTACCTCGGGTCTCAAACATAATCGGTTCTGGAAGGCTGTTCCAGAACCGAGCTGTCAGTTCCCATAGGGAACAATGTTAAACGGAATAATTGGTTCTTACACTCTGTGGGTCAGGTGCAGAGCATCCGGCCCACAGAGCGTAGAAACACTCCATATCCCCCGCAACAGTGAGAGGCAGGAGCGGGCGGCTATGTAAACTCCTCTCAGCTGCCGGGGACACCCTGTAAAGAAGCGGGGATTCCCCTCATTATGATGGGATTACCCACTTCTTTACAGGGTGTCCCCGGCAGCTGAGAGGAGCAGGAGCTTGGCGGCAAGTTTAAATAGCCGCCCGCTCCTGCCTCTCACTGCGGGGATCACTCCTGCCTCGCACTGCTCAGTCCCCTCTGACCTGCTCTCCACATCCCCCCGCCGGCCCGGAGCGCTTCCTTCTTCCGCCTCTGAAGGGTGAAGGAGAGTCTTTAGAGGTAGATCATGGAGTGCCGCCCGCTCCTGCCTCTCAGTGTTCCCGAACACCTAACTGTCAGCTGAACATCAGTTCAGCTGACAGTTATCCCCCTGGTTTTGTTCGGATACCGAGCAAAACTTCAGGGGGAAATTTAGTTAGAAGACCGAATAGTTTGAACTCCGAGGTGTTCGGGAACCAAGGTTTTACTGTATCAGGAAATTGTGACTTGTTGCCTCAGAGACAACCTTTCTGTTCTATAGAGAGGGGAGGGGGAGGAGGGATATGAGTCGGCAGCCAGAGGGGAGAACAAAGGATTACAGGCACTGAGCTGGGTGACAGCGTATTCAGAGGTCAGAGAGGTCAGTGCTGACTGTCAGAGGAGATAGATCATGTAGTTGTAAATTAACTCGTTGTTGTCCTGTCCTAGTGTCTCATTTCCCTCTCTCCGTAGGAGAGCTTCAAACTGCTTTTTCATGATAAAAATTAATTTTTCAGCTAATAAACCCAATTACAAAGTTCCTTAAAATCGCCTGTACTATTGATTTCTGAAAAAAATTTTTAATGACAGTGACATTTTAAGGCCAAAATAGGCTGCGGAGGCAAGGGCTTAAAAGGGAACTCCAGCGAAAAAGAAAAAAATCTTTCAAATCAACTGGTGCAAGAAAGTGCCAGAGATTTGTAATTTACTTCTATTTAAAAAAAATCTCAAGTCTTTCTGCTGTATGACCTGCAGGAAGTGGTGTATTCTTTCCAGCCTAGAGAGCAGGAGAGGTTTTCTATGTGGATTTGTTACTGCTTTGGACAGTTCCTGACATGAACAGAGGTGGCAGCACAGACTGGAAAGAATATACCACTTCCTGCAGGACATTCAGGAGCTGATAAGTACTGGAAGACTGGAAATATTTTAATAGAAGTAAATTACAAATCTATATAACTTTGTCACACTAGTTGATTTGAAAGAAAACATTTTCTCTGGAGAATTTAAACTAGTTGAGCTTAGATATATCACCACATTGATATCATACACTAACTATTATTGACTATATGAGTGCTATTATAATGTTAGTGTACAGATCCTATACAGAGCTGGTATCTGACCACTGTATGGTGGTATTATTGGTTATATGAGTACTTGTATAGTGGTAGTGTACAGATCCTATAGCTGGTATCCAGGGGCGGGCTGGGCCGGGGGGCAGGGGGGCACATGCCCCCCGGGCTGCTCTTCCCCCAGTTGTCAGGGCCGCATTGCTGCTGACAGCTGGCTGGAGTCCTCAGTGCCTCCCCTGCTTACAGCCCCGGCCCTCATCAGTCATATTTACCTGTGGCTGTGCTGTGGATCCAGTCTGTGCTGGAAGCGGCTGCTGAAGCCCCGCCCCCATGACGGTAAGCCCTGCCTCCTTTATGGCCATTATGCTTTCTATAAGCCTATGAGCAGGGCCGATTCTGGGGTTTGCCTCAGGCGGCCGCCCCCTGACAGCACCAACCCCCCCCCCCCGCCGCCGTAACCGAATCACCCGCGCCTGCAACCCCCCGCACCCCCCCCCCCCCGCCGTAACCGAATCACCCGCGCCTGGACGCCCCGCACCCCCCCCCCCCCCCCCGGGCCGGCCCTGCAGCCACTCACCTGTCCTGCAGCAGCCGTCCCGTCCCGCTCACCGCTGTCTCCCGACCCTGCAGCCGCTCACCTGTCCTGCCGCAGCCGTCCCGTCCCACCGCTGTTCCTTTCCGCGCTCCAGTGCCGTCAGTCAGCAGCTGTCATCGCCCTCCAGAGAGTCGTGAGTGCCTGGGGTCAGCTGGGGGCATCGCGGCCCCCGCTGACCACGGGCACTCACGACTCGCTGGAGGGCGATGACAGCTGCTGACTGACGGCGCGGGACAGCGGTAAGCGTTGGCGGCGGGACCGGACGGCTGCGGCAGGACAGGTGAGCGGCTGCAGGCGCAGGGCTGCTGTCTGCCGCCCCCTGCAGGGGCGCAGAATCTGCCGCCTGAGGCGGAATACTCATTCCGCCTCATGGCAGAAACGGCCCTGCCTATGAGGCTTATGGTAAAAAGCAAACTGCTGTACGCAGTATCTTCCTCCGGCCCCCAGAGTGCGCTCTCTCCTTCCAGCTGGTTCTCCTGTGTCTGGGCTAGAAGAGCCTGAAGACAGAGAAGATGGTGTCTGCAGGAAGCCAGGTACCTACACAGCAGGACATCTACACAGCAGGCCATAGGGCAGGGGGAGGGAACCAAGGCCCTCCAGCTGTTGCAGAACTACTACTACCATCATACCTGGGCAGCCATAGGCTGTCCATGCATGATGGGAGTTGTAGTTTTGCAACAGCTGAAGAGCCAAGGTTCCCTATCCCTGACATAGAGGATACATATACACAGGAGACCTACACAGGAGGATACATATATACAGGAGACCTACACAGGAGGATACATATATACAGGAGACCTACACAGGAGGATACATATATACAGGAGGAGACATACAGAGGAGTATATAGAGGATACATATATACAGGAGGAGACATATATACAGGGGTACATGGAGGATACATATATACAAGAGGAGACATACAGAGGAATTAGGGCTGAGTGAGTAAACAAATTAATTCGCCCAGAAGGTTAGAATCGATTAGCTTTTTGTAAAAATCTTAAATTAAATTTTCACAAAAAATCATTGCAGGCGGAGCAGCATGGATTGTCGGGTTGGCGGCCGGGCAAGAGGTGCAGGTCAAGCGGGCGGCGCGGAGGTGAGGTGCATGACGGGCTTATGGCGGTGCGTGGAGTGTCGCGCCGGAGGTGAGGTGCAGGGCGGTCGGGCAGTCCGCCTAACAGAGCCGCAACTGACCTGCCTGAGCTATAAATATCACGTCCTGTTCCCCTCCTGGCCACACGTGCAGGTCCCCGGTCTCTGGAGCAGGCCGCAGGGACTGTAGTGGTGATATCACCACTACAGTCCCTGCGGCCTCCTTCAAAGACTGGGGACCTGCATGTGTGGCGGGGAGGGGAACTTGTGTGCCAGGGTGAGAGGAAGAGGAGGAGGGCTATGTGCACTCCTGCCCCAATCACCTCCAGCTGCCCCAGTCCCCCTAGAGTCACCCCCAGTCTGCCTCAGTGCCCCTCAATCACCCCCAGTCTGCCCCAGTCCCCCTCAGTCACCCTCAGTCTTTCCCATTTCCCCTCCGTCATCCCCAGTCTGCCCCAGTCCCCCTTCAGTCAACTCCAACTGTCCCCAGTCCCCCTTTAGTCAACCCCAGTTTGCCCCATACACCCCCAGCTCTCCCAGTCACCCCCAGCTCCCCCAGTTTGCCCCATACACCCCCAGCTCTCCCAGTCACCCCCCCAGCTTGCCCCATACACCCCCAGCTCTCCCAGTCACCCCCAGCTCCCTCAGTTTGCCCCATACACCCCCAGCTCTCCCAGTCACCCCCAGCTCCCCCAGTTTGCCCCATACACCCCCAGCTCTCCCAGTCACCCCCAGCTCCCCCAGTTTGCCCCATACACCCCCAGCTCTCCCAGTCACCCCCAGCTCCCCCAGTTTGCCCCGTACACCCCCAGCTCTCCCAGTCACCCCCAGCTGCCCCAGTTTCCCCCAGTGACCCCTCAGCTATACCCGTATTACTACTACACCCCTCATCTTTACCTGTACTACTACAGCCCACATCTGTACCTGTACTACTAATCCCCCTCATCTGTACTACTAATACACCCCTCATTTATACCTGTACTACCATACCCCTCATCTTTACCTGTACTACTACTACTAATGCCCCTCATCTGTATTACTTATACCCCCCATATCTATACCTGTACTACCTCACCCCTCATCTTTACCTGTACTACTACACCCCTTATTCACTATACCTCCACTACTACACCCTACCTAGATGGAGGCACCAGTGGTATGGTGGTATAAGTAACTATGTGGTGAAGGAGTGGTGATAATATTTGTTACTTATATAATGGTAATAGATGATGTGGCTATGGGGTCATAGAGCGCAGTTATGGGCGTGGCTATGTCCCTCTTTCCCCCCAGCAAAAGTTGGGGGGTATGCATATATACAGGAGTACATAGAGAAGACATATATACAGAAGTATATAGATGATACATACAGTATATACAGTAGTACATAGAGGAGACATATATACAGAAGTATATAGATGATACATATATACAGGAGTACATAGAGGATACATCATATATCCTCTATGTACTCCTGTATATATGCATCCTCTATGTACTGCTGTATATATGTCTCCTCTGTACTGCTGTATATATGTCTCCTCTATGTACTGCTGTATATATGTCTCCTCTATGTACTCCTGTATATATGCATCCTCTATGTACTGCTGTGTAGGTCTCCTCCTGTGTGTGTATATATATATATATATATATATATATATATATAGTTACACTGATCCAAATTTTCCTGCATTGCATATTCCCTCGTGAATATATATATATATATATATATATATATATATATATATATATATGTATATACGCACACACAGGAGGAGACCTACACAGCAGTACATAGAGGATACATATATACAGCAGTACATAGAGGATACATATATACAGGAGTAGACATACACAGCAGTACATAGAGGATACATATATACAGGAGTAGACATACACATCAGTACATAGAGGGGACATATATACAGGAGGAGACATATACAGGAGTACATAGAGGATACATATATACAGGAGTACATAGAGGATACATATAAGTATGTGTGTTTGTTGTTTTGTTTATTATTATTTTTACTAATGGGGGGTGCACACACGAGGGGGGTGTTCTAAAAAGAGGAATGCCTATACCCACAGGACCACAGCAGTGATATAAACTATTGTAAAAAAAAAATACAGAAACCCCAGCTTTCCCAGCATCTTGTATTTGTAGTCAGTATAATGGAGGTCACCCAGCTTTTCCACCATCTTATACTCAGTATGATGGAGGTCACCCAGCTTTCCCAGCATCTTATAGTCAGTAGGATGGAGGTCACCCAGCTTTCTCACCATCTTATACTCAGTATGATGGAGATCACCCAGCTTTTCCACCATCTTATACTGCGTATGATGGAGGTCACCCAGCTTTCCCAGCATCTTATAGTCAGTAGGATGGAGGTCACCCAGCTTTCTCACCATCCTATACTCAGTAGGATGGAGGTCACCCAGCTTTCCAGCATCTTATACTCAGTATGATGGAGATCACCCAGCTTTCACAGCATCTTATACTCAGCTTGATGAAGGTCAACCAGCTTTCCAGCATCATATACTCAGTACGATAGAGGTCACCCAGCATTCCTTGCATCTGTCTATGGGTACGTTCCGTGTCATCGCTGAGCCGCCCCATAGACTTATACAGGAAAGTGACTTCTGATCCCTTCACAGGGCACAGTAGGATATTTGGTCACAAATGACGAAGATGTTATAGGTAAGGGCCAGAGTGGTCCTTAAAGGATGGGCCGCCAGCCTGCTACTTATGGGCCAGTGCTGTGTGCTTGCCCCCCGAGCTAAAATTTGCCAGCCAGCCCCTGCTGGTATCTGACCACTGTATGGCAATATTTTTGGATATATGTGTGTTTGTATTGTTGTAGTGTTGTACAGATCCTATGTAGACATTGTATCTGACCACTATATGGCGGTATTATTGGTCATATATGTGCTTGTATAGTAGTAGTACACACATGATCATGTCATTAGGTAAATCCTAGCTATTTTATTTTTCTTGTATTGTTCATAGTGTAATTTACAAATGAATGTGAGTAGTGATAGATGGCTCCATCCTAGATGTTGTGTGACATTGTGTATTTTCTGTCATATGGCAGGGATTATATTGAATAAGGGCTGCTGGGATGTCACTGCTATTTAGTCCCAGTCCAGCCCAGGGCCGTTTTAATACATTGGTGGGCCCAGTGCACAGCCCTCAAGAGTGGGCCCCCCCCCGTCCCTTTCGGCACATTGTTTAATGTACTGAATTTGCCCCCACACTGTATCAAGAGCCCCAATACATACAGTAGTTACCTTATAACACTATTTCCACCATACAGTGATTACATATTACATAAAAACTGCACTAAACAAAACAGAAAGATATCACCAATGATACCATTACATAATACCGCCACATCATGACCCCTAACACTACAACCCTATAACAGAGTGCAGTTACATCCAGTGACTCACCGGGGGCGTCTTCTCCGATCAGAGTCTGTCACCTTTTCTTTTTCTCTCCATCCAGCCTGGGCCACCTTGAAGTCTTCCCCTGGCTGTGAATCTTCTCTCCAGAATCTGCCAGACAAATATTTTAGGCTCCAACACATACAGTAGTTAGGTCCCTTGTACCCCTATACAGTAGTTACACCCCTCTGTACCCCTACATAGTTACACCCCTCTGTGCCTCCATAGTTTTAAGGTGTCCCTGTAGTATATAGCCCCTCATGTGCTCCTCCAGTTATATACAGCCCTCCTGTGCGCTCCCCCATTAGTATATAGCCCCCCTGTGCACTCTCCCCAGTAGTATATAGCCCCCCCCTGTGCTCTCCCACAATAGTATATAGCCCCCCTGTGCTCTCCCACAATAGTATATAGCCCCCCTGTGCTCTCCCCCAATAGTATATAGCCCCCCTGTGCTCCCCCCCAATAGTATATAGCCCCTGTGCTCTCCCCAATAGTATATAGCCCCCTGTGCTCTCCCCAATAGTATATAGCCCCCCTGTGCTCTCCCCCATAGTATATAGACCCCTGTGCTCCCCAATAGTATATAGACCCCTTTGCTCCCTCATAGTATATAGCCCCCTGTGCTCCCCCATAGTATATAACTCCCCTGTGCTCCCCCATAGTATATAGCTCCCTGTGCTCCCCCATAGTATATAGCTCCTCTGTGCTCCCCCATAGTATATAGCCCCCTGTGCTCCCCCATAGTATATAGCCCCCTGTGCTCCCCAATAGTATATAGCCCCCTGTGCTCCCCCATAGTATATAGCACCCCTGTGCTCCCCCATAGTATATAGCTCCCCTGTGCTCCCCCATAGTATATAGCTCCCCCATAGTATATAGCTCCCCTGTGTTCCCCAATAGTATATAGCTCCCCTGTGCTCCCCGATAGTATATAGCTCCCCTGTGCTCCCCCATAGTATATAGCTCCCCTGTGCTCCCCCATAGTATATAGCTCCCCTGTGCTCCCCCATAGTATATAGCTCCCCTGTGCTCCCCCATAGTATATAGCTCCCCTGTGCTCCTCCATAGTATATAGCTCCCCTGTGCTCCCTTATAGTATATAGCTCCCCTGTGCTCCCCAGTAGTATATAGCCTCCTGTGCTCCCCCATAGTATATAGCTCCCCTGTGCTCCCCCATAGTATATAGCTCCCCTGTGCTCCCCCATAGTATATAGCCCCCTGTGCTCCCCCATAGTATATAGCTCCCCTGTGCTCCCCCATAGTATATAGCCCACTGTGCTCCCCCATTGTATATAGCTCCCTGTGCTCCCCAGTAGTATATAGCCCCCTGTGCTCCCCAGTAGTATATAGCCCCCTGTGCTCCCCCATAGTATATAGCCCCCTGTGCTCCCCCATAGTATATAGCTCCCCTGTGCTCCCCCATAGTATATAGCCCCCTGTGCTCCCCCATAGTATAAAGCCCCCTGTGCTCCCCCATAGTATATAGCTCCCCTGTGCTCCCCAGTAGTATATAGCCCCCTGTGCTCCCCCATAGTATATAGCCCCCTGTGCTCCCCAGTAGTATATAGCCCCCTGTGCTCCCCATAGTATATAGCCCCCTGTGCTCCCCAATAGTTTATAGCTCCCTGTGCTCCCCAATAGTATATGTGCTCCCCCTCCCATATAACATTGAAAAAAACAAACACTGTTACTCACCTAGGTCCACGCGTTCCTCTTCTCTTCCCTCTTGTGGCCGCACTTCCTGCAGTCACAAGAGGCTGCACTCCCCTTACCCTCGCGCCGACGCTTCAGTGACGTCGGGCGCTAGAGGGAGAGTGCGGCCTCTTGTGACCACAGGAAGTGCGGCCACAAGAGTGACTGACAGGGAGGGAGCCAATGGCTCTCTTTGTCAGTGTCGCTGCTGCTGCAGCGCTGAAGCGCCGCAGCAGCAGCGGGCGGGGGCAGCGGCGAACGTCGGGGCCCTGCAGGGGGCGCCATGGAGGGGTAAGTAGATTACCCGTCCATGGCGCTCCCACCTGACAGGCTGGTGGCCGGAGCCCTGTGCGACCGCATTGGTCGCACATAGCAACGGCCGGCCTGCTCGGGGGGGCCCCTTTAACCAGTGGGCCCAGTGCACTTGCACCATGTGCCCTCTGGTTAAAGCCGGCCTATGGTCCAGCCCTGCTCCTAGGTCTGGATGAGTCCCGTACACTAGGTTCCATACCTATTCTAACTTAGGGGTTATCCAGGATAAGAATAAACACAGCTACTTTCTTGCAAAAACAGCACCAGTCCTGTCCTCAGGTTGTGTGTGGTACTACAATTCAGCTCCATTCACTTCAATAGAACCGAGCTGCTAAACCTCAGCCAAACTGAGGGCAGGAGAGGTGCTGTTTCTGGAAGAAAGCGGCCATGTTTTTCTAAGTCTGGATAACACTTTAGTCGCCTTCTGACATGAGTCGCTCACCTTCAAGCGCTGCACTTGTCTGGATATTCTGATATCTATCTATTGCGTTTTTATGAGAAAGAAAAGAAGTAGATTTCCAGCCCTTTCTACTGGGTGCCTTACTTAGTCTGGCCTCTCCCCTTTGACCTTTCTGGCACGGGAGACCCCACCAGGAGCATTAACTCCAGCCAGCTTAGCTCAATGGATCACTAAGGCACGCAAGCTCCCTCACCACGTCAAGGTGAAGGCACAAAGAGGGAGCCCTCCCACCCTCCCACAAAGCTCTACGAAGTCTTACGGAGCTTGTGCTTCACCAGAATCTGGTGGTTTTAGTTAAGTCTAAGTTGATTTAGTTGGTTTAAGTCTTGTCTGGTTAAGATTAAATTCTGATGCTTAAGTTAAGTTAAGATTAAGTTAAGTTAAAATTTAGATTGGAGCAGAGATCAGTAGAGGTGATGATCTACATGTAGATATCGTCGTCGTCATCATTATCAGCATCTTCTTTGTCAGTAATGGCAGGATGATATTGATTTGACCACTCCGGGCACACAAAGCTGAACTTATTAAAGATTTGCTGATCTTCAGGTTTGATGACGTCTGGTGGTTCAGCAAATTTCATAGGTTCTTCAGCATTGAGGTCAACAGACGATGTCATCATGATTGCTGGTGGAAACATTCTCCCGGCTTCCACGTCCTCCCAATTGATATCCGAGAAGAATGGATGGCTCCTGATGTCCTCTTTGACTCCCAGCCGCTCAAACTGGTCTTTACACAGCAGGCTTTTTAAGATGTTAACTGCGTCATCAGTAAGGGACTTTGGGTAGTCTGGAGTATGACAGAGGACAGAGATTTCTGTTTCGTGCTGGCTTCTTCCATAAAATGGACGCTTGAAGTTCAAGAGATTGTAGAGGATGACGCCAATGGCGAAATAGTCGACTCCTCTCCCATGTAGCTGGCGTTTTATCATCTCTGGGGCTGCATATCCTGGTGTACCTCCGCACACAGTTCTGGTCAGGTTATAGACATTTCTCACAGCAAAGCCGAAATCTGTTATTTTTATGTGGCCTTCTCTGGTGAGAAGTATATTTTCTGGCTTCAGGTCCCGATGGATAATATTTCTTCTGTGCAGGAACTCTGTGCCACATACCACTTCGGCTGTGATGAACTTTACTGTGTCGGTATCAAGAGGCGAGTGCTTTTTGACAAATTCAAACAGGTCCCCTCCGGTGGCCAGTTCCATCACATAACAGGCACAGTTCGGTGTGTGAAAGGCGGCCAAGCCATGCATCAAGTATGGACTTCCATGAGATAGTTGGAGGACATGGCGTTCTCCGAAGCTGACGTGCCTCTTCTCTGTCACTTTAATGGCAACACATTCACTGCGGATGATGTCTTTTGCCAAGAGGACTTTACCGAAGGTTCCTTCTCCCAGTGAATGGTAGAAGGTGAAGCAGTCCAATGTTAGGGGGACTGTAACAGGTGAGGTCTCTGTAGAGTTGTCAGGGTCTTCTTTGGATGTCGGATTCCTGATGTTACTAGGTCCTGGCATTTCACAGGAACGTTCTTCATTGAGTTTACATGTTCCTCTCCATTTTGACTTAGAGATCCATTCCCAACATTTTTGCAGTTGGGCTAAGAACAGGATCTTGGCACTTTTATTGGCTTTGTTGTCTTTCTTCGGTCCGTCGTCGCCCTTTTTCGGTCCGTCGTTGTCCTTCTTCGGTCCGTCGTCGTCCTTCTTCGGTCCTTCCTCTTCGGTCTCCTGTTGTTGCTTCTCTCTATATCGTGCCATATAGTGCTGGGCATACAGGACCTCCATGCTATGAATCCGGTCACACAATTTCTGATATTCCTCTTCCATGGCTATTTGGCCCACATAGTGCAAGGCACATACGTCATCCATGTTGTAGGTTTGGTCACACCATCGTTGGTAGTCCTCTAACGTGGCTTCTTGTGCAGCGTAGTATAAGGCCCTCAGGTCATCCAGGTTGTGGTACTGGTCACACAGTAGTTGGTGCTCCTGCAGTATGGCTTCCTGTATTCGGCTATCCTTCCTGCATGCTGGCACCTCTCCTTTCTTCTCATTTGATGTTCTGTTTTCTGTTACAAAGGAAAAGGATAGATGTGTGAATTAATAGAAAGAGGTCATATAGGGCATATAGGAGGTAATAATACTACAGAGGGGGAAAAGAGGGGTCCTATTTCCACTAAGGGGACACAGCATGTCATAATACTACAAAGGCACAGAGGAGATTGTATAGTACAGAGGGGGCTCCGAAGCATCCTCTTATTACAGAGGGGGCAGAGACAGCTTTACTACTACACAGAAGGTATAGTGGGTCCAATTATCAAAGAGGGGCCCTAGTACTAAAGAGGGGACACAGAGGCATTGTTATAATACAGATACATCCTAATACCACAGAGGGGGCAAAACAGGTCCCAGTGCTATGAAGGGGGTACAGAGGGGTTATTATACCTCCCAGAGATATATATTAGTGGTATAGGGCTACAGAAAGTTCTTATGTTACAGAGGAGGCACAATGGCTCCTCATAGTACAGGGGGGAACATAGGGTGTCCTAAACTGTAGATGGCGCACAGGGAATCCTAATACTACAGAAGGCTCACAGAGGGTCCAAACACTACACAGGTGGTTCAGAGGTTCCTACATCTACAAGTGGGTGATGGGGTTAGTGATGTTACAGAGAGGGAAAGTGGAAAACATTGCAAATGGGTGTGAAATTCAGTCCCTAGTTTCTGGCCATATGCCATGTACTGCCGCTTTAATGACCTTTTGTGACCGAGAAAACCACAATGAATGTACACTGCAATACATTACTTTTAATATACATATATTATTATAGTATTGCAGTATATTGTACTAGCTGAGTCTGTTGGGAATGGAAAGTGGAATCTGATTGGTTGCTAGGGGCAACTGAGACAGTTCCACTTTCCACCATGTTTGGTGAACGTGGGGCACGAAAAACATCCACACATCCCACAATAAAAGATGATAAACTCCCATGGACTGCAGCTTCAGTTTATATTCCTGGGATATAAAAGATGGCTGCCTGCCTCACGCGTCCCTAGGAAGCCGAGTAAAACTGGTCAACAAGGCCCCAAATACTAAAATTACCTAATGGGGTGGGGACAACAAAGGTGAGTTGTTCACAGGACACCATGCAGCTTAAGGCCACTACTGGAGGGGGTAACTACTGTGTGGGGGGCGCTATTCCCATGAATCAGCCCCACTGTGTGTGTTCTATGGAGTCCTAAGGATGCATGTACAATTCCAGTTGTTGGTCCTACCTGTGGCGTCCATCAGAGGGAGGACGATGCTGTGACCGGAGAGGTGGCTGGAAGATTTCCTCTTCTTACATGTCATCCGGGCCCAGGCACTTTGCAGGCAGGCTAAGACGCGGTTCTTTCTTGGCTTCTTGGTTGTAGTTGGCTGCTCCTGACCATCATCCTCATCTCCTCTGTCCTTGTCTCTCCTCTCCTCCTCTCCATTATTCTTCTCCTTCTCTTCTGTGTCTCCTTCTAGATGATTCCTCTTGTTTTTTGCCTTCATTTTAAGTTGTAAGTCAAATCTATATCGATGATCCAATCCAAGTGCTGATAGCAGTAAGCGAGAGCGATCCCTCCCATGTATCTCTGCTGAGTGGCAGTTAGCAACTGACGGAATGTTACCTGTGCAGCTAAGTGTACAATGTCTGTGTGATGTCATAGCCTTTCCTTTGTGATGTCATCATGTCATCAGCTTACCTTTGTGATGTCAGAGATCAACAGAGTTCCATAGTCTTGTGAGTGAGGGAAGAAAACCAACATATATGTGGATAATGTGTATAGATACCATATATATATATATATATATATATATATATATATATATATATATATATATATATTCTATTGGAAAAGGAAAAAAAATAATTTGTTCTACAAAAAAATAAAGAAGTTCTGTCTCCGTATCATGTTACAAAATCTGTGTATCTTACTATATAAATAACCAGAGCAGAAATAAGTCAATAGAATTTGGTTACCCGCTGTTCTCATGTATTTTTTGAAGTTATTAAAAATATTAAAATCAGGAATTTTTGTTAGAAATTTTATATTAAGATATATAAAGATTTTTTTTTCTGCCAATTTATCCTATTTTACTGAGACTGTTCTTATTACTGACCCCCTCTTCATAAATACACAATGATGGGGGGCTGGGGGTGTGTTTCTGTAGATCTTTTATTTACAAACAAATTATTACAACAACAATAATAATATAAATACCGTATAGCTGTAGGGTGTATAGACAGTATATACAAGTCCACCCAGGTATTAGCTGCTCCAGCCTCATTCTCCCCATACACATCAGTGTAATAACAGCCACATGTGCAAACCACAACCACACTAATAACCCTCCTAACCTCATCTGTGCACAATACCCAACATCACATATACTAACCCCCCTGGGCTGCTGGTATCATCTCACACCAAATAACTGTGCCCAAACCCAACACCACACACTAATATACAATAGTGTAGTGCTGTGTGTTACATAGGAGAGTTAGACACAGCAACTCATCTGAGTGTATCACACCAGAGGCCGCCTGGCTTCCCTCATACGTATAAGATTGACAGGTCAGGGCAGGATTATATCTCTTGTGTAAGGCCAGTATTAGATACAGAGGCTCAGCAGAAAGAATTACACATGATCATGTTAGATACACCAGTTCAGTAGACAGTATCACACGATAGGCTTAGATAAACCAGTTCAGTACACAGTACCATACATGATAGGCTTAGATACATCTGCTCTATAGACAGTATCAAACCTGATAGTCTTAGATACACCATCTCAGTAGACAGTATCACACATGATAGGCTTAAATCAACCAGTTCAGTAGACAGTATCACACTTGATAGGCTTAGGTACACCCAGGGCCGTATTTACCACTAAGCACCCATGGTCCGGTGCCTAGGGCAGCACCTTGCAGTCTCCCACCTCCCTTTCCAACTTGCCACTAAATCAGTTGTCTTTCTTTTTTTTTTGGTTGTGGAGGGGGAAGTGAGCACAGGCGTGATTACGGAGTAGAGTGAGGGAGACTGGTATGGCGGTGCTATCCAGTCACAGTATGGTGGTATTGGTCAGGTCTGGTATGGCGGTGTTATATGTGATGCCTGGAGCTATTACCTACCTATCTACCAATTCTGTGGTGGGGCGTCTTAGTTTAGTGCCCAGGGCAGCAGCAGCTGTTCATATGGCACTGGAAACACCTACTCTGTAGAGAGTATCACACATTATAGGCTTAGATACACCTGTTCTGTAGACAGTGTCAGACCTGATGTGCTTAGATACACCAATTCAGTAGACAATATCACACATAATGGGAAGCCGACGGCTCTCACTGCTCCCTACTAACTTCTGCCTGCTGTCCCTGCTGTGGGAATCGCCTCTGCTGGCCTAGGGCACCTAACTTCACCCTTCTCCAGCTGGCAGAGGTAGCAGGGAGCCCCCAGCTACCGGACTAGAGGTGCCAAGAGCTGCCGGCATGGAGGGAGGTGCAGGGATCTGGGGGAGGATGGAGGCGGTGATCCCTTTTTAGCAGACGGACTTCAGCAGCGGCGGGACAGACTGAACTATCAGGAGCCGGCAGTCTATGTGATGTGATGTCACCAAGTTTACAGAGAACTAACAACAACGCCAAGTACTATAGGTGCATTTCCCATAAAAAATGTCTATTAGTAATTTTTATAACTTTTGTTGGGCAATAACAGATATCGGAGCCAGTTTTCATTTTTTTGCTTTCGTTTTTTCCTCCTCGTGTTTAAAAGGCCACTGCGCTTGCATATTTTCCCCTACAGACCCACATGAGCCCTTATTTTTTGCGACACCAACTTTCCTTTGCAAATACAGACTTAATTTTCCTATAAAATATGCTGCAATACCAGAAAAAAAATATATGTGTAGTGAAATTTAAAAAAAAAGGTACAATTCCTGTTTTTGTGTTTACGCCATTCACCCAATGGCAAAACTGGCGTATTAGCTATGTTCCTCAAGTCAGTATGATTACAGCGATATGTAACGTGCATAACTTGTTTTTTATTTGATGGCTTTTAAAAAATTAAAACCTTTAAAAAAAACAGAATGTGTTTAAAATTGCTCTATTCCCAGCCTTATAACGCTTTTATTGTTTGTTCTGCGAGGCTGTGTGAGATGTCATTGGATGGGGCGATTACGCACGTGGCAATAACAAATATGTTTCTTTTTTAATATATTTATTCATTTTTATTTATAAAATAGGAAAAGGGGGGTGATTTTAATTTTTATTAGGGGAGGGGATTTTTTATTAACCCCTAGGCGACCCTGGACCGCGGCTATTAACGGGGACGGTCCGATCGCCGTGCCCACTAATAAAGTAATCGGATGCAGCTGTCAACTTTGTCCCGGAGGAGCGATCCACTGGCGTAATAGTCCTGATCCCGGCTTGACACTCGATTGCTTCGGCTGCAGCAGCCGGAAGCAATCAATGTGCCTATCACATCAATCTATGCTGCATATCTATGCAGCATAGATCTGAATGAGAGATCAGTGCACTTCTACTAGAAGTCCCCCAGTGGGGCTTCTAGTATAAATGTAAAAGAAAAAAAAAAGTGATGTTGTCAATAAAAAGCCCCCGCCCCTAATAAAAGTGTGAATCACCCCCCTTTTCCCATGTTATAAATAAAAATAAATAAATAAACATGTTTTGTATCACCGCATGCGTAATCGCCCAATATTAATTAATCACATTCCTGATCTTGCACGGTAAAGTGCAAAATTGTGCATTATTGGTCGCATCAAATCCAGAAAAATTGTAATAAAAAGCGATCAAAAAGTCGCATATTGGCAAGCAAGGTACCAATAGAAAGAACACATCGGGGGTGTGGCTTAGCTATGGCGGCGTGAAGAAACACTCCTGAGGATCTCCGTCCATAGCAGTGCAGACCGACACCTCTCCTGACCCCATACCTCTCCCTGGGATGCCCGGATCCCGCAAACGTCCTCCCCTCAAGCCGCCCGGTAAGCACCAGCGCTCCCAGACCCTCCGGAGCAGCTTGCTCCGCTTCCGCAGCTCCTCCAGTCCCGGGACGCAGCACGGCCTGAACCCTGTCATGGCGCCGACGCTGCAGAGACAAGGCGCGCGCCTCTCCTCACCTCAACGGGACGACTGCACGGGTGAGCGCTGCATACCGGGATCCCCGCAACGGGTCCCCGCCACTTCTCCGCCGCCCTCCTGGGCCGGAAGCGCAGAGGCCACGGTCTCGGCGGCGGCACAGATGGGAGCCATGGATGTGGGGAGTCGGCCCCCCGGTGCGGTCGCCATTTTGGGCACCACATGCCACGCGCCCTCACCCCCTCCTTCTCACTCAGGGGGCCCGGTCATCTCGGCCCACTATCTACCAGCGGTAAGGGACGTCCAGAATGATCCCCAAGGGGCAGTATCCACACATTCCATGCAGGGGGAGCTGCATGGCCTGAGGGAATTACTACAGGCATTGCCCACTAAGGAGGATATCCTCACCATAGTGCACCGCATTGAAGCTGCACAGCAGCAAGCAATAGACTCTGTGAGGGGAGAGGTTGAACTGCTTGCTTCTAGAACATCTGTTACAGAAACGGCCACTACAGCTCTGGAATCCAGAGTGGCAATGCTAGAACAGGAAGCTGCTGTGAACCGCCGCCATTTGCAAACGGTTGCTCTGCGCCTTGATGACCAAGAGAACAGAGGCAGGAGAAACAATATTCGCATAAAAGGTCTGCCCGAACTGTCTACTGCTGATAATCTTGCTGTGAGAGTGACTGCTCTTTTCAATTTGCTTACAAATAGGCCGGAGGAGGCCACCTTTAAGATAGACAGAGTGCATAGAGTGGCCAGATTGTTCCAGAATGCGAATGCCCCCCCTAGGGATGTCCTGTGTCGTCTCCATTACTATACAGATAAAGAACGGATCCTCCAAGCTGTGAGGGACTATGCACGGATTGACTTTGAGGGAACAGAGGTACACCTATACCCTGATGTCTCAGCGCGGACCCTGTACATGCGGAGGCTGCTCCAGCCGCTACTTGCAAAAATTAAGGAAGTGGGCGCCTCATACAGATGGGGTCACCCTTTTCATCTCATTATCAGAAAAGACTCCTACACGTTCCTGCTCCGTCACCCGGATGATCTGTCCGAGCTCTTCACCTTCCTGAACATCCCACCGATCGCGATCCCTGATTGGTTGTCGCTGGGACACCAGGAATCATCTTCAGCAATGTCCCAGAGGAGGAGACCTCCCCGCAGAGCCCCACTTGCGGAAACTACGCCGAGTGAACCTGACCCGCCACGAGCGGACCTGTCTCTACCCTTCCCGATGGAGGCCTAAGGGAGCCCATTAGGATGTCTACTGCCGCCGGGGCGCTGAAGGGTTCCGGAGTTCCAGATTTCTGAGACTATGCAAACCCTGTTAAGCACTCATGCCCTTGCGGAACCCAATAATGCAACCTCTCCTGCACTGATCCTCTGTTAATAGTTATGGTTAGCCCTGCCTTAATGACCATGGACTGGAGACTCTGGGCTAAGGGCGGGCAGGGTCCTGTTTTCTGTTTTCTTTGTTACCTCTGAGGTACCGAGTGCGTTTTGCTTTTTATGCATACTATGGGGGTCGTTGACGCCCCCCACTTCACCTATCCCCCCACCCACATCCCCATCCCCCCCCCCCACCTCCCCATCCCTCTACCCCCCCCCCCACCTCCCTATCCCTCTACCCCCCCTCCCTAAACTCCTAAACCCCACCGGGTCCTCCCTCACCCCCCCCCCTTCCCCTCCTCCCTCCCATTATGGGGTCTGACCATAGCCATCACTGTTGATTTAGGTCTGTGCTGCCGTAGGGAGCTTCTCTCCTCCATGGTTTTCTACTTTCTCCTTGTTTTTTGAGGTGGGCCGTTCTGACCCACGTGCACCTCGGTGCTAAGTTCTTCATTTGTGTTCACTGTCCCGTTCAGTGTTGTTGGTGTTCGTCCATTTGTTGTCTGTCTGTATATCTCTTCCGCTTCTTACTTTTCCCCCTTCCCCCACCTTCGCTTCTTCCTCCCTCCCCCCCACCCCCCCCCTCGCTTCTTCCCTTTCCTGGGGCGAGTGTGCAGGAGGACGTGAACTGGCCATGGCGTCTGCTTCACAATCGGAATTTCTGGTGGGGACCTTGAATGTGAAAGGTCTTAATGACCCAGGTAAAAGGTCCATCTTACTTAGCTTCCTGAAGGCACAGCGTGTACAGGTCGCCTTACTTCAGGAGACTCATATTAAGGCTAACTCTTTATTCAATCTCTCTAACAGGTGGTTCCCGTATGCCTACCATAGTCACACTGATGATTCCAAAGCACGGGGCGTGAGCATTTTGGTATCCCGCTCCCTTCCCTGGGAGTTCCTTGATTCTCGCTGTGATAGTGAAGGCAGGCTTCTGATGGTGAAAGGTAAAATTGCCTCGTCCATCTACACCTTAGTGTCAATATACCTGCCTAACACCGGTCAGGATTCAGTGCTGAAACGCTTTTTGGAGCTGGTGGAGGACTTCTCAGAAGGGGTGACTGTCATGGGGGGCGACTTTAACGTAGCTTTAGATCCAAAGACAGACACTTCCACGGGTCACTCTCACCTGCCTGCGGCGGTGGTTAAGAGGGTTAACGCATCATTACATGCCCATCAGTACATAGACACGTGGAGAACACTACATCCTCGTGACAAAGACTTCACCTTTTACTCTCCGGTCAGAGACATGTACTCCCGACTAGACTACTGCTTTCTCCATCATAGGGACCTGCATCTCCTTACAGGAGCGAGAATAGGGTCTATCACCTTTTCTGACCATGCGATGGCCACGGTGGAGCTTTCTCTCCCCCAACCCATCCCTCGTCAATGGAATTGGAAACTGAATACCTCGCTCCTTTCTGACGTAGCGGCCCGGGAGGATCTTAAGAAGTCCCTAACCGACTATTTCACGACAAATGCTTCAGACGACATCTCCCCAGGGATCCTGTGGGAGGCTCATAAATGCGTAGCCAGGGGCATTTTGATTAAACACGGTTCTAGACTCAAAAAGGACCATGCCGCTAAGACCTTGCAGCTCTTGGGAAGGGTGGAGGAGCTGGAAACTTTGCATAAACGCACTCCTACGGAAGACACCAGGGTGACTTTATTGCAAACCCGCGACCTTCTGAGAGCACACCTTACTAAGAATGCCCGGTCTAAACTGGCTAAATGCAGGCGCCACTTTTACGAACACGGTAATAAATGCGGGCGCTCACTAGCTAGGGCGCTCCGGACACAACATCAACAGTCCTATATCCCGTTCGTCCAAACGGGCCCGACTACACGGGCTAACACACCAGGGGCAATAGCGGCGGCTTTTAAACAGTTTTATGCCACCTTGTACTCTGTGGACACAGACAATCCGGCGACGCTGGACACGACGTTCCGTGACAAAATCCGTCGATATATTACACAATCGGGAATGCCCGCGCTGTCGGCGGAGGATGTTGAGGCCCTGGAGGCGCCAATTTCAGCTGGGGAGTTAGCACTGGCGATCAAATCCACACAAACTGGCAAATCCCCGGGTCCGGATGGGTTTGGTCTGACATATTATAAGACGTTCCAGGAAGAGCTGTCCCCACACTTCCTGGCCGCTTATAATTCCATCTCACGGGGGGCCTCCCTGCCGAGTGACTCCACACGCGCTCATGTGGTGGTCATACCCAAGCCAGGGAAGGATAGTACCCTTTGCTCTAACTATAGACCAATATCGTTACTTAATGTAGATCTTAAACTATTTGCCAAGATACTTGCCTCACGATTGGTGGCCCTCCTGGACCGCATCATTCACCCAGACCAAGCGGGCTTTATGCCTGGTAGAGAGGCGCGCGACAACACCATGAAGGCCATTAACCTGATTCATAAAGCCAACCTGTCTAGCTCGCCGCTAATGCTGCTCTCAACAGACGCAGAAAAGGCTTTCGATAGGGTTAACTGGTCCTTCATGGTGGAAACATTGAAGTTTATTGGTCTGGGCCCCTCCTTCCTGGCTTGGGTCATGTCCTTATATGCCTCACCAAGCGCACAAGTCAAAGCGAATGGCATCCTCTCGGAAGGCTTTCCGATTCGGAACGGCACTCGCCAGGGGTGCCCTCTGTCTCCCCTGATTTTTATTTTAACCTTGGAGCCATTTTTGTGTCATGTCAGGGCAAACCCGAACGTCAATGGGATGACGATACGGAGGACGCAGTATAAAATAGCGGCCTATGCCGATGATCTGTTGTTCTTCATTACCGACCCCCTCATTGCATTGCCAAATTTAATGAGAGAGTTCGCCACCTATGCCAGACTTTCTAATTTTAAAATAAACTTCACCAAATCGGAGGCATTGAACATCTCCTTGCCTATGGAGATGGTCAATCGCCTCCGTTCTTCTTTCAGTTTTTCTTGGTCTGCTGAGGCTATCAAATACTTAGGTATTTATGTGGCCGCCGACCTCAGTACCCTGTATCAACGTAACTATCTGCCGTTGCTGAATGCCGTCAAGGCTGACTGCACTCGCTGGGTGAAAGGACTCCACACGTGGTTTGGGCGTTGCGCCATTTATAAAATGAATATTCTACCCAGACTCTTGTTCTTGCTCCAGTGCCTCCCCATCCGCATCCCGACAGCCTTTTTCCGTTCCATATCCTCCATCCAAACTAAATTTATTTGGGGTGGCAAACCAGCGCGCATCCGGAAATCATTACTCACATGCCCAAAGGAACGTGGAGGGATTGGACTGCCTGACATTAAAAAGTACTACCTGGCCACAATCGTACACGGGCTTGCCACTGAATAGTGTAGCGTGGCTACCGGTGGAACGCCTTAATGATCTTAAATATCATCCCACCATTGGCCCAGCGTTGGCGACATGCTCAGATAGGACGCTTAGACAAGCTTTCCTGCCACCCATTTCCAGCATGACCCCCATTTTGGGGAATCCCGACTTCACCCCCTGCCTGACGGACAAGGTATTCCGAGACTGGATAGTGGCTGGGAACCATAGAGCCAAGTTTTATATACAGAATGGAGACTGGCTCTCTGCGGAAACCCTACTAGCGCTGACGGAACCGTGTGCCTTGGGACATTGGAGGGTAATGCAACTGAGACATTATCTGCTATCTCTGCCCCAGGCAACCCAATTTACCCGTGCACTCACGGATTTTGAGGAGCTCTGCAACTCCCAGGAACCGCTCAGACACACCCTTTCTATTGTATACCAGTTATTACAGGCCAATCCGGAGGAGACCCCACCACCCTATCTCCTTAAATGGGAAGCCGATCTGGGACTTAATCTTACTGAGGCCCAGAGATCGGGAATTTTCTATCTGACGCACAAGTCCTCCATCAGCTCCAAATTTCAGGAAGCTAACTACAAACTCCTCTCGCGGTGGTACAGAGTACCGTCCAAACTACACTCCCTTATCCCCCAGGTTGACCCTAACTGCTGGAGATGTGGGGAGGCTGAGGGGACATTCCTACATGTGTTCTGGGAATGCCCACGCTTGCTTGACTTTTGGTCAGTTGTAATTGAAACCATCAAGAAGGTGACCGGCCTGTCCATGCGTTTGGGTCCGGCCCTGTTCTTACTCCACCACAGCGAGATCCCTCTAAAGGCATACAAACATTCTTTGCTGAGTTACTTAGTAATGGCGGCCAGAGCATGTATTCCTCTCTGTTGGAAACAACGCTCCCCTCCCTCCCCTTCGCTCTGGGTCGCCAAAGTAAATGACGTAATGTGGATGGAAGATCTCACTGCAGAACTTCATTCCAAAAATAAAAACTTCCACTCCACTTGGGCTCCTTGGACTACCTTCCAGGAGACGGATGCCTATAGAGATCTCCTGCGTACTGCTGATGCCTCCCGGACGGGACCTTTACCTGAGGTAAGATGAAACTGAGTGTATGAAGAACACATCATGGCGCAACAAATGACACCTCACACAGCCCCATAGACCAAAGGATAAAAGCGCTATAAACATGGGAATGGAGCGATTTTAAGAAACATATATTTGTTATACAATGGTTTGAATTTTTTACAGGCCATCAGATACAATGAAAGTTATACATGTTACATATTGTTGTAATCGTAACAACTTGAGGAACATATATAACAAGTCAGTTTTACCCCAGGATGAACGGTGTAAAAACGAAAATCCCCCAAATAAAAGAAATGCGTTTTTTTTTCTCAATTTCACCACACATTGAATTTATTTCTGGTTTCGCAGTGTACTTTATGAAAAAATTCAGCATGTCTTTGCAAAGTACAATTAGTGGCGCAAAAAATAAGGGCTCATGTGGGTTTCTAGGTGAAAAAATGCAAGTGCTATGGCCTTTTAAGCACAAGGAGGGAAAAACGAAAACGCAAAAATTTAAATTGGCCTTGTCCTCTAAGGGTTAATAAAAAAGGTTTGGTTTTTTTTCACATATTTTTATCAGAAACCCCCTGGGGGACTTCTATATACACAGCACTGATCTCCCATTGAGATCAATGCTGTGTATATAATAGATCCATCAGATCAGTGTTCTATTATACTGGCATGCTGCAGACCACATACATAGATTGCCCAGACGGGATCGGCGTCATTCTGACGCTTAGTCCCGGCCGGCTCAGTATGAGAGTTCTCCCCTCTGCAATCACATCACAGGGGGGGAGATCCCGCCACTAGACACCAGGGATAGGGGCCAAGCACTATTCAAATGCAGCTGTTAGCTTTGACAGCTGCATTTGAATAGTTAATTAGCCAGCAGTGGTGATCGTCCGCACCGGCTAATACCCACGGCCCCCAGCTGCACATAGCAACTGGGGACCGCAGGCTGCAGAGAGGTCTCACGTAGAGCTCTCTGCTTCCCCCTTAATGGCCACATGACGGGTATACCCGCCATGCGTTGTTAAGGGGTTAAAATTGATTTTACCCGGAATTCTCCTTTAAGGACTGAGGCAATTTTCTTTTTTGCGCTATCATTTTGTCCTCTTTGTGTCCTCCTAGCGCTTGCATTTTTTTACCTACAGACCCACATAAGCCCTTATTTTTTTGTGACACTAATTGTACTTTGCAATGACAGACTTAGTTTTCCATAAAATATGCTGCGAAACAAAAAAAAAATTATCTGTGCAGTGAAATGGAAAAAAACTTGCAATTATTTTTATTTTGAGGGGTTTTGTGATTACACCATTTGCCCTATGGTAAAACATGTTTTCTGTGTTCCCCCAAACCGCTTGTACCTTCAAATAGCTGAAGGTCAAAGGTCAAAGATCTGTCCTGCGGTCTGTTTGGCAGGTGATGCAATTATTGTGCTAAAAAACTACTTTTAAACTGGCAGCCCTGTGCCCTACGGGAGTGGCCTAGATTGTGTATGCATTAGGCTGGCACACCCTATCTGTCCCTCCTCCCCGCCCCCCTCATCATTAGGAATGCTCCAGGCAGATTGCCTCCTATTCATCAGCTGTGAGAGGGCAGCACATGGGCTGGATCATTAAGACACCTGTGCAAATGTTCAGCATGGAGAAAATGTTCTCGGGCATTCCTAATGATGAAGAGGGTGGGGAGCAGGGACGGAGGGGTGGCGCAAAGTTAGGGCACAGATACTCCCGTAGGGCCCGGGGCTGCCAGTTTGTTTTTTAGCACAATAAGTGCATCACCTGCCAAACGGATCGTGGGACAGATCTTGGATTAAAAGCAGCTATCTGAAGGTACACATGATTTGGGGGGGGCAGATTGTGGGTACAGAGTCGCTCTTAACCAAGTCACAATTTTGAAAAACTGTGAGCTCTTCTTGCAAAATGCTCTCAATGCAAGTTACTCTTAAATGAAGGTACCACTGTACTTCCCATCTTTTTACTTTTGTATTCAGGAAGATTGTGTAAAGCGATGCGCAGTGTGTACAGAGGATAGAAGGAGTAGTGAGTTGAATTAAGAGAGCGAGCAGCAGGCATTGGTGCAGAGTAAGTTGTCTAACCTGGGGGGCTCAGGACCGTGCCAGTTCCTCTTAGTCACCATACGTAACACCCATAGTATCTACCTTACCCTGAGGGACACCTCTTCTGTGGCCTTCAAAAACGAATCTAGTGTCAGGTCTTTACCTCATCTCAGAGGGTAACAGTTTTCAAGGACCTCCCAGCCGTCTGTGGCTTAGTGACCTCTGGTCGGGCTCATACCACGTCTACCACTGGGAGTCCACCCATGTGATTTCTCTCTGTCACCTCAGGGGGGTGAACTAACTCAGGACACTCACTGTCCCCACATGGATTAACCCTTTGCCATCTGCTGTTACCTTGTTTTCCTTGAAACTGTACCTGGTTGAAGAACTGTGCTTCCATGCATGTGGATGATTTTCTGTTAAACAAAGTTACCATAATATTATACCCCTCTCTGCTTTCTTTGTCTTCCTCCCTGTGACCTGACATAACACACACCTGCAGAACACCACTCTACCATCAGCCAGGCACTTTAGTCAGGGGTGCCCCAGGGGAGAACTAGGGGGACTACCATCATCATCTCTTGGACTGATATTGAACATGGTGTAATTATACGAAAGAGACAGCAGGTGGCGCCAGCTGGCTGTATTCCTTACATCATACAGGTTCCTATATTGCATCGCAGGTGGCGCTATCTGGCAGTATTCCTTACATCACACAGGTTCCTATATTACACAGCAGCTGCTCCTCTTGCTGGGCCCAGTGGCGTGTGTCTGTAATCCCAGCTACCTGGGAGGCTCAGGCTGTTGGATCACTTGTTTCCAGGAGTTCTGCTCTTCCCTGTGCTATGCTGATCGGGTGTCCGCACTAAGATCAGTGTCAATATGGTGACTCTGGGAAAGCTTAGAGCTACCAGGTTGTCTAAGGAGGGATGAACCAGCCCAGGTCGGTAACAGCTCAGGTCTCATTCCCCAAGCTGATCAGTAGTGGGACTGCACCTGTGAGTAGCCGATGTAGAGCAGCCTGGACAATACAGTGAGACACAGACTTTTTACCAGGGCTGTGTAGTCGGAGTTGTGGAGTCAGAGTCGGAGCTAGTTTTGGCTGAAGTCGGAGTCGGAGTTGGAGTTGGAAAAAAATGTACCGACTCCGACTCCAGCTTTAAAAAAATCTTTCAAACATTTAGAATTGAGCTTTGATATAAATTTTATAAGTTTTGCTCATCAATATATATTATGAGCAACATTCTAATAGGTCACTGAGCTATTGTTTCTGAGCTGGAAGAGCCATTGTGTGGGGGGAGATCTGTGCTGTTCTCTTCCTGGATGCTAGATGACTGTATATGAGCAGCAGTGTAATATGGAGATATCCTGTGTAATATAGAGGAGAAGGAGACATAAGTAGTGTAGCAGTAACATCTGTCCTGTGGTGTTTTCTCTATTGGAGAAGATTGTGTGTTTTTCTTCAGTGTTCCATGGCTGCAGCTGTGTGTGTGTGTGTGTGTGTGTGTGCGCGCGCTATGGCTGCAGCAGGCTGTGTGTATGAGTGTGTGTGTGCTATGGCTGCAGAAAGCTATGTGTGTATGCTATGGCTGTAGCAGGCTGTGTGTGTGTGCTCATGCGTGCCCCCACAGTGCCCCTCAACATCGCTATGTGTGACCCCTCTATATCACTATGGCTGACCCCTCTGTATCACAGGTATCTGGCATTGTTAGCAGTGTTTCTTTGTGTATGGTGAATATTTAGTTAGAAACATAGAAGACTGTCAGCAGGAAAAGACCACTTGCTCCATCTAGTCTAGTTGTGAGTAGTTCAGGACATGGAGGCTGGAGACTGGCTGCATCCACTGCACACACAGGAGAAGCTGCTTTATACCTAGTATTCCCTTATTCACTCAGAAGTTGCACCATGATCATGTAGGACATTAGGGAGAAGTTGCTGAGCCAGTGTGATAATATTTCCCCTGGTATCTGACCGGCCATTTATGAAGGAGCAGGAGTTGGAGTCGGGAGTCTGAGTCGGTCCTGATAAAATTCAGGAGTCGGAGTTGGAGTCGGTCCTGATAAGATTCAGGAGTCGGAGTTGGAGTCGGAGCTGCGGCTAACCGACTCCACAGCCCTGTCTGCAGGGCCATTTCGAAGGAAGTATTGTGCTATCTGGTGTAATCCAAGCCAGGGTCTATTCATCCTTGTTACACCTAGTCGCTGACTAGAGTGCATCCCGGCCAGCTGTACTGATTCCCCTGGATATAATAGCTCTGCATAGAGCTGTGCTTAGTGCACAACCAACTAAGGTGAGTGTGCAGTTACAGGCACCTTGTCTGCACTGTTTGTCTGACCTACTTTATACCAGGGCTGTAAACTCGGAGCTAGTTTTGGGTGGAGTTGGAGTCATGAAAAATTTACCCACTCCGACTCCAGCTTTTAAAAAATCTTTATAAGTTTTGCTCATCAATATATTTTATGAGCAACATTCTAATAGGACACTGCCCCTATTAGATAAGGGTGAAAAAGTTGTCGGTCACTATTTGGCAGTTTGTTTCTGAGCTTAAAGAGTCCATTGTTTGGGGGGAGATCTGTGCTGTTCTCTTCCTGGATGTTGGATGATTGTATATGAGCAGCAGTGTAATGAAAAGGAGGATGAGAAGCCATAAGCCATAAGAAGTGTAGACTGTGTGTTTGTGCGCTATGACTGCAGCAGATTATGTGTGTGTGTGCTATGGCTACAAGTTTATTAGGTATGCATTAAAAGTACATCTAGTACCAATATTTACAATGAAAGATTCTCCAAACAACATAAGGCCATATCAGAGAGCTAAAAGTCAGTCTGTCTCGTCGTGTCTAGGAACCATCTGTCCAATGTCCACAGATATCAATTCCAAAGTTCAAACACTCACAGAAATTTCTGACAGCTCTCGACCAATTCATAAATGCCAATGCACAACAATATGTATCGTGCTCTTAGTGGTCCAAAACCATAATGTCCAGTTGGAGCCAGGAGACTGTTAGACCATATTTCCCATTAAACCATCTCTCCCAACGCGTTTCAGTACCACCGTACGTTACGTCATCAGGGGCCGTAGGGTAAAGGGTCAGTATAAGTAAGGGTACATAGATCATGTCACATAACAAAAACAATATTCATAGGCATGTTTAATACGCCAATAGGTAATGTGACAGCAATTAATTGTTAATGTTGCCGCCTACTGTACTCACTGTGCCCCCATATAAGCGACCCTCGGGATGATGTCTCACGTGATAATTCTGCACATGTGGACACTGTGTGATATAGAGGGATAGTATCAATGCATGCAGTCATGTAACCTCAAGTTACTCAATATATGTGTACTGTCATACTAAATCCCCTATTAGGGTCTATCGAGACACAGGTTGGTATGTGTAACCGTTTAACCTATGAGCAAATCATTAGACTAGAGCCAAAATCTAGAACAGAGCTAAAAGTTTGCAAGAAACAAAATGGAAGGCCGTAACCTGTTACTTACAGTATGCGTGCAGCTTGGAGGTGTGCTCCTGACATCTGCTTTGGCAGAGTGCCGGGAGTGCCGCCAGCCGCTAACTCTTGTAGCTGCTGCACGGCCCGGCGCGTCTGACGTCACACGTACCAAAGGCGCGCGCTGGAGACTCGTCCCTCCCCCTGCACGCCCGAGAGATGACATGGTGCTCGTGGGAGTGCCAATTCTAGATGTAGCAGGCAAAGTTAAGGGCTTCATTAAGACCGTGAGGTGTGATGGTCTGCAGGGTATAAATCCATCTTGTTTCTTCTGGAGTAATGTTTTATCCATGTCTCCCCCTCGAGGGGATGGATTGAGGCTTTCTATGGCTATGAATTTGAACGTATCATTGTTACCTCCATGGTGTTCGCTGGCGTGTATAGCTAGAGGAGTATCCCGTTTGTTCCTTATATCCCCTAGATGTTCTAAGATACGTTTTCTCCACTCCCTTATAGTTTTGCCCACATACTGTTTCCCACACTAACAAGTAGCCAAATAGATCACAGCTTTGGAGCTGCAGTTAATAAAGGAGCTAATTTTGTAGGTCTTGGATGTTTGGCTACTTCTGAATGTCTTAGTTTTGAGCACAGTAGGACAGGCCCTGCAGTGTCCACAGCTGTATGTACCTGCACCCTGTTGTGTATATAACCATGTTTTGGGTTTTTCAACAGGTGATAGATGGCTTTGTGTCACCTTATCACCTAAACTCCCTTCCGGTAGGTGATTAAAGGATAATCTCCTATGACTTCGCTCAAATCCGGATCCATTTTAAGGATGTTCCAATGTTTTCTAAAGATTTCCCTGATTGGTCCAGATTCACTATCATAAGTTTCTATAATACGCATAAGCCCCTTGGATTCTTCTCTCTTCCTGGGGTTCAGTAGCTCCTCCCTCTGTTTATTTTGGGCTAGATGGAAGGCATCCCTTAATGTATAGTCCGGGTATCCCCTTTCCCTGAATCTGTCCCTAAGGTCTTTAGCTTGCTTAAGGAAATCATCCTCCGCCGAACAATTTCTTCTAATACGGAGGTATTGTCCCCTAGGGATTCCCCTCTTGAAGGGTGCTGGGTGACAACTTTCCCACTCTAGAAGGCTATTCGTAGCCGTCTTTTTCCTAAAGATGGTCGTCTCAAGATACCCCTGTGTGGTTTTCGTGATCTTAACGTCCAGGAACGTCAGGGAGAGCTCATCGATTTCATAAGTGAATCTCAATCCTATCTTCTTATTATTCAGTAGATCGATAAAACGGGAGAACTCTGCTCTGGTCCCTTCCCACAGGATGAAAATATCATCAATGAAACGTGACCAATAGGTTGGCATGGCTCCAAACGTCTCTCTCTCGTCGCTAAAAACAACGTTGGCCTCCCACCAACCCAGGAGCAAATTTGCGTATGTGGGGGCACAAGGGCTCCCCATCGCGGTGCCCCTGAGTTGGTGGTAATAGCAGCCATCAAATAAAAAGAAGTTTCTAGTTAAGATGAATTTAACTAGACAAAGAACAAACTCATTATGCCGTTGCATATGTGTGCCCCTTGTAGAAAGGAAGTGACCCACCGCTTTCAGTGTCCAATCATGTGGAATAGAAGAGTAAAGGGCCTCCACATCAATGCTATCAAGTAAAGTGTTCGGTTCAACTATGAGGTGTTCAATATTTTTTAGTAAATCCATTGTGTCCCTTGTGTATGATGGGAGGGCTACAACAAATTCTCTAAGGACTTTATCCACATATATTCCTAGATTATGCGTGATACTCCCAATACTGGAGACTATTGGTCTAGCCTTTAGTGGTGTTGTCCCCTTATGGATCTTTGGCAGTGCGTAAAATGTAGGAGTAATGGGTGCCCTGGGGAGGAGAAAGAGAAATTCATTCTCATCAATTAGATCTAGCTCTCTGGCTTGTCGTAGGATCCCTTTTAACTCATCAGTATAGGTTTTTGTGGGGTTAGCAGTCAAGATTTCATAGGTGTTCTGGTCCTTCAAAAGTCTGACACACATATCTACATAGTCCTTCCTGTTCAGCAACACGATATTACCCCCTTTATCCGCAGACTTGATTACAAGTTGGGGATTCTTTTGCAGGTCTCTAAGTGCCGAACGTTGGCTGTAGCTGAGGTTGTGGAAGTGCTGTGTTGGTGTCAGCTGTTGAAGGTCCCTAGTTACCAAGTCCTGGAATACCTCAATACAAGAGATGCCTCCCACCGGTGGGAACTTGGTGCTTTTAGGCTTACAATCTGTGAAGGGGCCGCTTCCCCTAGATCTCGTGTTAGTCTCAAGTAGTCCCGTAAGCTCCCTAACTGCAGGTAGGTCTTCTATACAGATGCCAAGCTCCTGGCAGTCCCTTCTGTCCTTCTGTCTGTATGTTTTGTGCCATTTCAGTTTTCTTGTAAACAGATTGATGTCCTTCGTCCAGATGAATGGGTCATAGTCAGTGGTGGGTACAAAAGAAAGGCCATATGAGAGTACTTTTATGTGTTCATCGGTTACGGGGACGGTGGACAAGTTTAAGACCTGGGTCTGTTCTACCGTCCCATGTGTTTTGTGCCTTGTGGTGGTTGTTGACGGGATGGAGGTCCATACTTTCCCCTCCCCCGTTTCTTCCCTAAAAAAGGTTGGGCTGAGGAAGGTGCATACGATGTAGAAGAGCTGTCGCCACATGTGTTGTTGTTATATTGTCCAGATGCGGGCGGTCTACTACGTGACCTATTAGGGTCGTCTCTAGTCCTCCCTGTTCTCCTGTTTCCCTCCCTTGGTTGGGTGTCAGTGTCAGAGGCCTCTGTATCTGATGATGACAGGTCCGTTTCCTGCTCCCTACTCTTCTTTTTTTTTTCCAAAACTGTATAGGCTCTGTTCTCTCTGAAATCCTGGAGATCCCTGGAGAATTGAGCGTGCTTCCTTTCCTTCAGATGGTATTGGTAGTGTTCAACTGATGATTTCAGTTGGTCCTCCTTGTTAGCAAATTCCGGGTCACTACAAAATTTTAGCACAATCTCCTTTTGTTCCGCTAATTTTTTACTAGCTACCTCTAAGTTAGTTTTTTCTTCTTCTAGGAGAAAAGCCAGTGTTCATGTTCATTGCCTATACAAGAAAAACTGGCCCCTACATCGCCATACCTGCCTTTGGTAATTCTCTTAATGCCAACCCCTTACACTTGAGGTTCACATTGGAGTGGAATACCTAAAGCATTTCCTTTATAGACTTAACTTTAGTTGGCAATATACACGAACAGACAGTGAGTACCAACACGTATCACAAGCCCATAGCTGGCAATACTATTGTTCGCCCAATCATGCCATCCACCGCACACAATTAAAGCTGAACCACTAGGGGAACTCACAAGAGCAAAACGTAATTGCTCTGGTGAGGGGATGTGGCTACAAGAAAAACGCCAAGTGTTGGACGGATTGTCCGAACGTGGCTATAAAAATGGATGATAGATCGTGCTGAGAAGAGGGTAGCTGGATGCACACGTGACACTAAATAGGGGAACTTCTTGGTCATTCTTCTACTAAATTCCCCTCTTTGTTGACTGGTTGTCAGGCCAGGCTGTGAAGGCCTCATCCCCTGGAGCAGCAGGAGAAGGATACAGGTAGAATATGAAGCGATAGAGGAGACTGACAAAAAGCTCAACAACTGGAGAACGTCCGGCAGATGAGGAGCGGGCGTGACGCCCCTGAGGATCAGGTGGGGACAGAGATGGCTGAGCCGCAGGTATCACCTCATACATAGACCCACATTAGATTTCCACTGTGGTTATTGGTGTGGAAATGGCACAGATTTTCCCTTTGACAAATAATCCCACAAGATTTCTGCTGCACTTAATCCCTCCTTGACTGTAGTGCTGCAAAAAATTTTTTAGAAAAAAAAAAAGATACGAAGATGGTAAATAAAGATATTGGGGGAGATTTATTAAACCTTATGAGGAACTATATGTTCCTATAGTGCACGGAGCGCTGAGGATGAGAAGGATTCTTGTTTTCATCCTCAGCACCGTTTCCGGGTTATGAGGAGATTAATCCGTATGCTAATAAGTTGTTTTGGTGCACTGTCCAGCCCGCTCTGCTGATATTCATTAGGGGGAGGGGGGGGGAGCGGCCAGGGGGCAGATCAGTACATGTTGGAGCTGTAGCCCCACCCTCAGTGCACAAAAACAACTTATAACATAGGGATTTAACTCCTAATATCACAGAAATTGTGCTGAGGATGAATGGAAGAAACGTAACTTCATCCTCAGCGCCCTGTGTGAGAGACAGTGGCATAGCTATAGGGGTCGCAGCGATCGCCATGGCGACAGGGCCACTTGTCTCTGAGCATTCCGAGAAGCTGCGGCCGCGCAGCTTCTCGGGATGCACAGATCGCTTTGATGTTCCGCCCGCACAGTGAGCGGGCGGAACATTAAAGCGATCAGAATACATGAGCAGGACCTGTCAGCGTCCTATTCCTGTATTCCCTCCCATAGGCTGCCGGCACTTCATACCAGCAGCCTATGGGACGCCGGGACGTGACCTCTCCGGCAGGCGTGATGATGTGACGTCATCACGCCTGCCGGAAGTCCCGTGCCTGTGGCTCGCAAGATGGAGCCAGAAGAGGAGGAAGAGCTGCTGCCTGCAGCCACACAGGTGAGTATGATGTTTGTTTTTTTAGGGGCACCTCTGGGGGCATTATTAGTTCATGTGGGCACCTCTGGGGGCATTATTAGTTCATGGGGGCACCTCTGGGGGCATTATTAGTTCATGGGGGGCACCTCTGGGGGCCTTATTAGTATATGGGGGCACCTCTAGGGGCATTATTAACTCATGGGGGCACCTCTGGGGGCATTATTAGTATATGGAGGCACCTCTGGGGGCATTATTAGTTCATGGGGGCTTCTCTGGGTGCATTATTAGTATATGGGGGCACCTCTGGGGGCATTATTAGTTCATGGGGGCACCTCTGGGGGCATTATTAGTATATGGGGACACCTCTGGGGGCATTATTAGTTCATAGGGGGCACCTCTGGGGGCATTATTAGTTCATGGGGGCATCTCTGGGGGCATTATTAGTATATGGGGACACCTCTGGGGGCATTATTAGTTCATAGGGGGCACCTCTGGGGGCATTATTAGTTCATGGGGGCACCTCTGGGGGCATTATTATTATATGGGGGCACCTCTGGGGGCATTATTAGTTTATAGGGGGCACCTCTGGGGGCATTATTAGTTCATGGGGGGCACCTCTGGGGGCATTATTAGTATATGGGGGCACCTCTGGGGCAATATTAACTCATGGGGGCACCTCTGTGGGCATTATTAGTATATGGGGGCACCTCTGGGGGCATTATTAGTTCATGGGGGCTTCTCTGGGGGCATTATTAGTATATGCAGGCACCTCTGTGGGCATTATTAGTTCATGGGGGCTTCTCTGGGTGCATTATTAGTATATGGGGGCACCTCTGGGGGCATTATTAGTTCATAGGGGGCACCTCTGGGGGCATTTTTAGTTCATGGGGGCATCTCTGGGGGCATTATTAGTATATGGGGACACCTCTGGGGGCATTATTAGTTCATAGGGGGCACCTCTGGGGGCATTATTAGTTCATGGGGGCACCTCTGGGGGCATTATTAGTTCATAGGGGGCACCTCTTGGGGCATTATTAGTATATGGGGGCACCTCTGGGGGCATTATTAGTATATGGGGGCACCTCTGGGGGCATTATTAACTCATGGGGGCACCTCTGGGGGCATTATTAGTATATGGGGGCACCTCTGGGGGCATTATTAGTTTATAGGGGGCACCTCTGGCGGCATTATTAGTTCATGGGGGCACCTCTGGGGGCATTATTAGTTCATGGGGGGCACCTCTGGGGGCATTATTAGTATATGGGGGCACCTCTGGGGCAATATTAACTCATGGGGGCACCTCTGGGGGCATTATTAGTATATGGGGGCACCTCTGGGGGCATTATTAGTTCATAGGGGGCACCTCTGGGGGCATTATCAGTATATGGGGGCACCTCTGGGGGCATTATTAGTTCATAGGGGGGCACCTCTTGGGGCATTATTAGTTCATAGGGGGCACCTCTTGGGGCATTATTAGTTCATGGGGGCACCTCTGGGGGCATTATTAGTATATGGGGACACCTCTGTGGGCATTATTAGTTCATGAGGGCACCTCTGGGGGCATTATTAGTATATGGGGCATCTCTGGGGGCATAAGTTCATGGGGGCACCTCTGGGGGCATTATTAGTTCATGGAGGCACCTCTGGAGGCATTATTAGTATATGGGGGACCTCTGGGGGCATTATTAGTATATGGGGGCACCTCTGGGGGCATTATTAGTTCATAGGGAGCACCTCTGGGGGCATTATCAGTATATGGGGGCACCTCTGGGGGCATTATTAGTTCATAGGGGGGCACCTCTTGGTGCATTATTAGTTCATGGGGGCACCTCTGGGGGCATTATTAGTATATGGGGGCACCTCTGTGGGCATTATTAGTTCATGAGGGCACCTCTGGGGGCATTATTAGTATTTGGGGCATCTCTGGGGGCATAAGTTCATGGGGGCACCTCTGGGGGCATTATTAGTTCATGGAGGCACCTCTGGAGGCATTATTAGTATATGGGGGCACCTCTGGGGGCATTATTGGTATATGGGGGCACCTCTGGGGGCATTATAAGTATATGGGGGCACCTCTGGGGGCATTATTAGTTCATAGGGGGCACCTCTGGGGGCATTATTAGTTCATGGGGGCACCTCTAGGGGCATTATTAGTTCATGGGGGCACCTCTGGGGGCATTATTAGTATTTGGGGGCACCTCTGGGGGCATTATTAGTTCATAGGGGGCACCTCTGGGGGCATTATTAGTTCATAGGGGGCACCTCTAGGGGCATTATTAGTTCATAGGGGGCACCTCTGGGGGAATTATTAGTTCATGGGGGCACCTCTGGGGGCATTATTAGTATATGAGGGCACCTATGGGGGCATTATTAGTATATAGGGGCACCTCTGGGGGCATTATTAGTATATGGGGGCACCTCTGGGGGCAATGTTAGTATATGAAGGGACCTCTGGGGGCATTATTAGCTCATAAGGGCACCTCTGGGGGCATTATTAGTTCATGGAGGCACCTCTGGGGGCATTATTAGTATATAGGGGCACCTCTTGGGGCATTATTAGTATATGGGGGCACCTCTCGGGGCAATGTTAGTATATAAAGGGACCTCTGGGGGCATTATTAGCTCATAAGGCACCTCTGGGGGCATTATTAGTTCATGGAGGCACCTCTGGGGGCATTATTAGTATATAGGGGCACCTCTAGGGGCATTATTAGTATATAGGGGCACCTCTGGGGCCATTATTAGTTCATGGGGGGCACCTCTGGGGGCATTATTAGCTCATGGGGGCATCTCTGGGGGCATTATTAGCTCATGGGGGCACCTCTGGGGGCATTATTAGCTCATGGGGGCACAGCAGGGAATCCTACATACAGGGGGCACAGCAGGGGATCCTACATACAGGGGGCATCCCAAACAGCGCAGTTACTTTGGGAGCCTACAGGAGGGAGAAAGGGAAGGAAGTTGCTATAAATGTGCGGAGCCTAAATTGCTTGTCTCGCAGGTTCTGAAAAGATGAAACGTATCTGGAAGGAATCATCATGGAGGTCTGGGCCGGATGGAGAGGAAAAGGGAAAGTGACGCCTCAGATCAAAGAAGACGTCACCTGTGAGTCCCTATTTGACACTTTTCTTATTTTGTAGAACATCATTTAGTAGGGGTGCCCCGAGGTGACAGCTACTACATTATCTGTACTCAGAGATATCACTGTTATCTGTGGTGTTACATAGGACTGCAGGTGATATCAGGTGACTTCCCCAGGTTGCAGAAGTTCAAACTTCATCGTGTCCTGCTGACAGTTTATTATGGGAGTTGTAGTTTTGCAGCATGTGGCTCTTCAGGTTGCAGCACTAAAACCCCCATTGTTTCCAACTGGCAGTTTATGATGAGAGTTGTAGTTTTTCAGCTGGAGAGTCAAAGATCGGAATACAATGATAAGACAATGAAACAGTACAGTCCATTAATTATAGGGGGAAGTAGTGCAGTACATGAGGTGGAGGCAGTGACAGTGCATTAGAACATGGTGGCACATTAGAGTAATTGGATATAACGTTAGATATGACTTTGCCTGATCGGGTGAGATGGGGGGCCCCAAGCTAACATTTTGCACCAGGACCCATCAGCCTTTAGCTACGCCCCTGGTGAGAGATATCACCAGTAGTAATAGTTTCCCTTTAACATTGCAGTACAAAGTGTATAACACTGTCATTAGTTCTGTAGGTGTTCAATGGATGACAGCTTCGCTTTAAAGGAATTATCTAGGATTAGAAAAACATTCTTCCACAAATAGCGACATACGTGTCCTCAGGTTGTGTGTGGTATTACAACTCAGTTCCATTGACTTCAGTGGATCTAAGCTGCAATTCCATAAACAAACTGAGGACAGGAGTGGTGCTGTTTCTATAGGAATACGGTCATGTTTTACTAATCCTGGATAACCTCTTTAAGGTTTTTAGTCTGGTTTTGCCAAACAAATAAAGGTTGTTCTGAAGACGCAAAAATACCCCCCTTAATTTACTAATACATTGCTTTAATAAAGTTACATTACTTTGTAAGATAACTTTATGAAAATAAATGTATGTATTTTTGTAGCAAATAGTCGACCATTTATTCATACATTTCCAGCAGGAATAAAAGGAGTGACACAATGCAGAGCTCAGAAGAGACGCTCCACAATTGCTTTCGGGAATATGAGTTTTTCCTAAACCAGACATGTCAGGAGAGCTGACCGATCCTCCAGATCCTCTGATCAGTGCTTTACTCTCTCATATAGTCGGCAGTGTGATAACTTGTGTACAAATGATTCTGACCACTGTATGGCGGTATTATTGGCTGTATTGTTCTTTGTGTAGCGGTAATGGATACTTGTCACCTGTGCCTGATCATGTGACTTGGTGTTTCCATGGTCCACTGTTATTTTCCTTCTTATGACCATAGTGTAGTTCTCATGTTTAAGCAGGTATCGAAGACTGTCATAAAGTAAAGCAAGAGTGCCGTGACATGCGTTGTGTACTGCAATAGGAGGTAACACCCCCCCCCCCTACACACCTAATGGGGAAATTGCCTAACTACCGGGGGCATCTACTTATGAGGGGGGATTAACCTACTGCACTTCTGCCCCTTCATTCTAGCAATCAGTAAGGGTCTCAGCACCTTTTCCCCACCCACACAATCTTCTAGCGTGTCACTATGACATATCAGAAGTTTGTCCAAATAATAGGAAACCTTTAAAAAATGTTAAATAAAAAAATATAAGAAAACTGCCCACTTGATGAAAATTTAACCCCCTTTTTCCCATTTTTCAAATAAAAATGTAACTAAAAACAGCCAGACTTGGTATCACCATGTGCGGAATGATCCGGACACTACCTGGAAGTAAAGACACAGACACAAAGATGTAACGGGGCAAAAAAAGATATTTTATTTCAAGTTATAGGGAGAGTAATTTTACATGTATGACTGTGGGGGCTGTTAGGCTGAGATGATCCTGAGGAAGGCAAAAACCCCTAAGAGGGAAGAGTCAATTGTCCTCAAGGGGAAAAATTCCTTCCCGACCCCAAATGTGGCGATCAGAGCAAGTCCCAGGATCACAGCCGCTATCTATGTGTAGTGCATGTTTATGTGTATATATATATATATATATGTGTGTGTGTGTGTGTAGTCGTCATGTGTCTGTGAGGTGCGATACTTACTAGGCCTGTAGCGGAGAGTTCAGGGATAATAGCGCTGTGGTAAGATCACTGGTGTCAATGGCCCCAGGGCTAGAACAAGCAGCTATTATTCCTGAACTCTCCAGGTGCCAGATGGGAAATACTCACCGGCTGCTCCTGGGGTGTAGAGGGTCATCAGGAGGTGGTGGTTTCTGATGCCAGACGGATATTGGAGGATGCCCAGTCAAGTTCTGCTGGATGTTAATTTGCCTACGGATGCTACAGACACCTCCTCCAGACTCCTACAGATGTTTAAAGGAGTCTTCTCCCCCTTTTTCTGATGTTATAGGGGGCCTCCTCCTTTTCCCCATTTGAGGCAAATGAACCCCAATGATGTTAATGGCGCCTCATTTGCCTCTAGGTGTTACAGTGGTTATCTGGGGAGCTGAACAGGCATTTCCTTTCCTCTCTCACCGGCATCTCACTTCCAGTTTGGTGACATCTCATCCCAACAACTTCTGACCTGGTATAGGTGGCGGCTGAGGTGGGAGATCAGGTACTATGGTGTGATAACCACATGTGGGTGAAACCAGTCCCACCGGTAGTGGCCAATATATGCATAATGATGGAATATCATGTGTACATTGGCTACCACTGGTTTCACCCACATGTGAGAATCGCAACCCAGTACCTGCCCCACTGTCTCAGCTCGCCGCCTTTATGCCAAGTCAGATAGTGTAGAATGAGAAGACACCAAACCGGAGGAGAGACAAAAGGAAAGATAATGCCTTCTAGCTCCCTAGCTAACTTATCTAAGGGCGCCTCCTCCAGACCCCTCTAGGTGTTCTTAGAGTCTAGTCCTCCTATTTTTGATGGTAAAGGGGGCTCCTCCTTCCCCCATGTGAGGCAAATAAACCCACCTGATGTTACGGGCCCCTAATTTGCCTCTAGATGTTAAAAGGGGTTATCTGGGGAGCTGAAAAGATATTTCCACCATTACCAGCATCTCACTTCCAGTTCGGACTGACCTCATTCCAACATCTTCTGACCTGGCAAAGGTCTGAGACAGTAGATCAGGTACTATGGTGTGATCGCCAAATGTGGGTGAAACTCACCGCCAGCAGTGGTCAATGTACGCGCAATGTTGTGATGACATCGGCAACATTGTTTGTATATTGGCTGCCACTGGTTTCACCCACATGCAACAATCGCAACAAAGTACCTGCCCCACTGTCTCAGGCCGCCTCCGTTTTGCTAGGTAAGAAGATGATGGTGTGAGAGGAGACCAAACCAGAAGTGAGAAGCCGGCGAGGAAGGAAATGCCTTTTTAGTTACTTAGATAACCCCTTTAAGGGCACCTCCTCCAGACCCCTCTAGGTGTTGTGAGTGTCTACTCCTCCTATCTCTGATGGTAAAAGTAGCCTCCTCCTTCCCCATGTGTGGTAAATATATCCTCCGGATGTTATGGGCGCCCCATTTACCACTTGATATTAAAAGGGGTTATCTGGGGAGCTGAAAAGATATTTCCACCATTACCAGCATCTCACTTCCAGTTGGGACTCATCTCATCCCAACATCTTCTGACCTGGCAAAGGTCTGAGACAGTAGATCAGGTACTATGGTGTGATCAACACATGTGGGTGAAACTCGCCGCCAGCAGTGGTCAATGTACGGGCAATGTTGTGATGACAGCGGCAACATTGTTTGTACATTGGCCGCCACTGGTTTCACCTGCATGCACCAATCACAACAAAGTACCTGCCCCACTGTCTCAGGCCGCCTCCGTTTTGCCAGATAAAAAGATGATGGTGCGAGAGTAGACCAAACCAGAAGTGAGACACCGGCGAGGAAGGAAATGCCTTTTTAGTTGCCTAGATAACTCCTTTAAGGGCGCCTCCTCCAGACCCTCTTGGTGTTCTTAGAGTCTAGTCCTCCTATTTTTGGTGGTAAAAGGGGGCTCCTCCTTCCCCCTTGTGAGGCAAATAAATCCTCCAGATGTAACTGGCCCCTAATTTGCCTCTAGATGTTAAAAAGGGGTTATCTGGGGAGCTAAAAAGATATTTCCACCATTACCAGCATCTCACTTCCAGTTCGGACTCATCTCATTCCAACATCTTCTGACCTGGCAAAGGTCTGAGACAGTAGATCAGGTATTATGGTGTGATCACCACATGTGGGTGAAACTTGCTGCCAGCAGTGGTCAATGTACGGGCAATGTTGTGATGACAGTGGCAACATTGTTTGTACATTGGCCGCCACTGGTTTCACCCGCATGCGACAATCACAACAAAGTACCTGCCCCACTGTCTCAGGCCGCCTCCGTTTTGCCAGGTAAGAAGATGATGGTGCGAGAGGAGACCAAACCAGACGTGAGACGCCGGCGAGGAAGGAAACGCCTTTTTAGTTGCCTAGATAACCTCTTTAAGGGCACCTCCTCCAGACCCCTCTAGGTGTTGTGAGTGTCTACTCCTCCTATCTATGATGGTAAAAGGGGGCTCCTCCTCCCCCATGTGTGGTAAATGTATCCTCCGGATGTTATGGGCGTCCCATTTACCACTTGATGTTGCGGACGCCTCCTCCTCCAGACAGCTCCAGATGGTCGGGTGTCTTCTCCTCACTCTGGCGGCGCTGTGTTACCTAGATAGGATATATAACAAGCAATGTGTTAATAATGACAGGTTACATATATAGGCTCCATATGAATATACAGTCAGAATAAAAGTGATCTGAGGTGTGATGGGATTTTGGGTACTCACCTTTACTCCTCCTTGGTGGCGCAGCAGCAGCAGAACAGCGCCCGCAGTCTATAAGGGAAGGAGAAAAACCAGCATGACTTTCCTGAGATCAGACCCGTCAGCAGTGATGGGGAATAGACATTACACTGGAGAGAGGGGACTCAGTGCTATCCTAGTGGGTGAGATACAGGCGGCACCATGTCACTTGTATGTCTGTATTATGTACATGAGGCCTTTCGTGGTTATTATATGTGACTGGTAATATAATATATAGTGATGACATGAGGATATACAGTGCAGCAATAGAGTTGTGTTATCATGTAAATGTATCATCCCATATATTTACCTGGATAAGATGGATCTCCTCCTGCTGCTGCTTCTGTCGAGGAGAAATGACCAAGAAATGGAGGGAAATCAATGGTTAGTGTAAGGAAACCAGAATTTCGGAGCACATTATATAGAAACAATGCTCTTTTACCAGCTCTATTCACACCTGCAGTAATATACTATTCACCATTACCCACAATAGAAATTAGATCCCACCTCCAAATAGAGCGCCCCCGTCCTCTCTCTATATACAGCATGATAAATAACAATTCCTTGCTTCACAATGTTATAGGTTTTGTTTCATTACCTGGGGATCTCCACGGCCGTCCCTTTGTCCTCCTCGTCCTCCTCTTCTTCTCTGTGTATAGAACGTAAACCATCTCATATATAAATATATTGTTATATTACACATTAAATATTTTATTGTAAAGAAGGTGATTGCAATAGTAATGTAGTGAGCTGTACACTGCTCTATACAATGACCATATAGTACTGTATATTGCAGGTACAGCCAGCTAAAGTATAAAGTGTACGGGGACCTTAACAACTAAGTCCCAGTGTCAGCAGTTTGTAATGTGAATAAATGCTGTTAAAATAAATAGAAAAATATGATTCTATGTCTAACTAGAGCGCCCCCTATCCTGCCCTCCCACTGCTCTTCTCTCTATACAGGATGGGAAAAAAATAAATGTGTATTCACAATACTATAAGCTTTGAGCCCTCACCTGGGGATGTCGTCAGCCACGTCCTCTTCCTCGTCGACGTCGATTTCACTGTGTAGAGAACATACAGCAGCTTATATATATATATATATATATATATATATATATATATATATATATATACACACACATATTCTGTCTTCCTGTCGCTCCTCTCTCTATACAGTATATTAAAAAAAAAAAAAAACTTGTATTCACAATTCTATAAGCTTTGAGCCCTTACCTGGGGATGTCCGCAGCCGCGCCATCTTCCTCGTCGTCGTCGATTTCACTGTGAACATACACCAGCTTGTATGTATTATATATATATATATATATATATATATATATATACACACACACATATACACATCCTGTCTTCCTGACGCTCCTCTCTCTATACAGGATGGTAAAAAAAATAAACATGTATTCACAATGCAATAAGCTTTGAGCCCTCACCTGGAAAAGTCTGCAGCCTCGTCCGCCTCCTCCTCTTCGTCAGTCTCACTGTATATAGAACATAAACCAGCTTGTGTGTATAAATATATATAGACATTTATTAAGACTGGAGTAAATCCAGCAGGACCTGTACCTACCACAAGGCAGCTGCAGAAATCTACAAGTGCTCCGCAGCAGGTATATAAATCTACAAGTGCTCCGCAGCAGGTGTAGAAATCTACAAGTGCTCCGCAGCAGGTATAGAAATCTACAAGTGCTCCGCAGCAGGTGTAGGTTTCTGCCCTGATTTTTCCCTGTTTTTCGGCATAAACCAGGATAAATTAGTAGCAGATGGAGGCCACAGCTTTTTGTGCCCCTTTCTCAATGTGCTCAGGGCTGCACATATATAAATCTGCCCCATAGTTTTTGGGGATATGGAAATATAAATATGAGTTTTTGGCGCGGAACATAGATATAAATGGACTCATATAATCAATCTATATCATGGAGATGGATGATTATATCTCCGCTGCTTCTTCATACTTACACGATGGTCTCCAGGCTCGGGATCCAACCGTGAAGCGGGTACTTGTCGTCTCTGTAATAGAGAACATAGGGTTGGTTAGGATGATTTTCAGAAAATGTTATTTATTGTGACATCTCAATAAGAACATGAAATCCATCAGGATATTTATTAACCCCTTGTCATCACTGCCAGTTTTCCCCTTAAGGGGATGTGCACATTGAGGAATAGGCGAGGAATTTAAAGCGGGATCCGCTCTTAGGGTGTGTTCACTCTTCAGAATCTGCACGGATAATCTCCAGTGGATTCCGCCGCTCGCCCCTGCTCGCACATGTGTGCCTCTCCACCTGACCCATTCTATGGTCGGGCAGATTCCGACATCTGCCCAAAGAATTGACATGCCAATTCTTTGGGCGGATGGCGGAATCCCCCCGACCATAGAATGGAGTCAATGGAACAGGAGGAGATGCGGGCAGTGGAATCCGTGGCAGGTTATCCGTGCGGATTCCATAATGTGAGCACACCCTAAATTTCTGCTTGAAATTCTTCCCATAAAATTTAAATAGAGCAATTCCATTGTGTTCAATGGTATTTCTGCTCTGTTGTTCACACAGCAGAATTTTCTGCCGCGCATCCGCCTTCCGACAAAGAATTGACTTGTCAATTTTTTGGGCCGATTCCAGCAGGGGAATCCTATAGCAGTCATGCTTCTGCTTGAATTCCGCTTGAATTCTGCTCCTATTCTGCCAGAGCTGAATAGATGAATTTCAAGCAGAAAACTTTCCTCTTCAATTCCTCGCTGGTAACCCGCCTCGGATTAGGCCACTTGCGCTGGAACGCATCTCCACCCATGCCATAGACTCTGTTCTATGGTCGGTTATATTCCGCCATCCACCCGAAGAATTGACAAGTCAATTCTTTGGGTGGACGGCGGAATCCGTCCGACCATAAAATGGAGTCTATGGCAAGGGCAGAAATGTGTGCGAGCGGGGGCGAAAACTATTGTAAAAATAATTTATTAGATTTTTTTGCTATTTTCGTGTAGTGTAATTACCTGAATATCCACGGGGCGTCCATCACGGCCATCTTCCACCTATTACATAATAATAAAAATAATAATTGCATATTATAAAGGGGATATTAGTCTGTCCTCCAAGTGCTGCATGTTGGGGGAAGTTTTATAGAAACATGTACATTGGAAATCCACTGGCCCAGATTTATTAGATGATCTGACTATAAATGCGCTGTTAGCACTGGGTATTTGGGTTGGAATATTTTTGTGACAATTTTGCACAAAATCTATGCAAAAAAAACTCTGTATAAAGTACAATATGTGAGTTCACCTTAAAAAAAAGTTTTCTTACTTTTTTATATTAAATCAAAGGACATTTTTTTTAAATACCCAAGGGGATGTTGCTAGGCATCAGATCCCTCCTGTGTACCTGTAAGTGTCTTTAAGGTGTGGCTTAACCTGTAAAGTGCCACTGCTTCCCTAGCTCCAAGCCCCCCCTTAGCCTTTCCCCTATCAGCGAGACTGATTGTTTTGGCTTGGCCGTCAGTCAGGATGATAGAGGAGACTTATGCTACATTTACACGGAACAGTAATTCGCCTGATCGTACGATTAACGATGTCGGAGTAGCAGGTTTTTTTTCATAACGATCAGCATTTAGACGGTACGATATGTCGTACGAAAATTCGTTTTGCGATCGTTTTAAGATCGCTTAAGCCGGCTGAAAGCCCGCCCGCCCGGGGGCGAACGGGCGGCGGGGGTGGCGATCGAGCAGGCGCAGGGGGCTGTAGGATGCGTGGCCGGGCATCGGAGGAGCGGGGGTCGGGCTGCGGGCGGGTGGACTTTCACGACGACCGTTTACACAAAGCGATCAGCGAAATTTTTGCGAACGACCGTCGATGATTTGAGAAGTTGTTCAAAGATGAAAATTAACGATTTCTCGCTCGTTGTTTGATCGTTCACTGCGTTTACACGTACGATTATCGTTCGAATTCAACCGTTATCGTGCAAATTTGCACGATAATCGTTACGTGTAAACGCAGCATTATGGTGCGTTTACACAGACAGATTTATCTGACAGATCTTTGAATCCAAAACCAGGAACAGACTATAAACAGGGATCAGGTCAGAAAGGAAAGACTGGGATCTATCCCCTTTTCAAATCCATTCCTGGCCTTGGCTTCAAAAATCTGTCAGATAAATCTTTCTGTGTAAACGCACCCTTAGTTCAGACAAATCGCCATGTTACACGGCCTGATTGACAATGTAAATGAGCACCAATCTGCTAGATCGACGTTTATTTACTGAGCCTATTACCCAGCTCAATAATCGTGCAGCATGGACTGTATATATATTTGTTGTTAGTGATGTCTGTGTAGCCCTTGCCTTTAGTGTAAAATAATAAAGTATATACATACCTGCCACGCTCCCCAATGCTTCTACCCAGTCCCGGTATCTTCCTGGCTGCTGCTGCCGGGATGATACCGAGGAGCAGGCAGAAGCACCGGAGAGTGTGGCAGGTATGTATATACTTTATTATTTTCTTTACACAGCCATCAGCCATCAGCCGCACATCACTATTACATGTAGAGATATGCAGTCGGCGACTGATGATTTTAGGTTAGGACCAAAAGACACGGTCGCTCTTTATTACACGGAGCAATGATCCACTGAATGGTCCTGATCCGGCAGATTCCGCTCAGTGTAATAAGGAAGAGCAGCTACCTAAACTCTTGTATGTATTTAGTGCTACGCCCACACTGATAGAGAGAAAATATTTTAAAAGAATAAAGGTGATGTTAAATGCATTAATATGGGGACGGAAAAGAGTAAGAACAAAACTGGAGAACTTATGTATCCCAATGACAAGAGATGGATTGGGGGTCCCAGACGTGGAAAAATACTATTATGCTTCTCAAATATATTGGTTGGCCAGATGGAAGCAGGATGGGGCAATAGCATTAGTAATGGAACTTGGGATATTTTTCAAATCCTGGAGACAGGAGTTCTGGGGAAGAAAGCTTGGAGTAATGTGGTCATGGTAAAGACCTTAGTTAGAACATAGGAGTGGGTAAAAAAAAATCTCTAAATAATCAGGGAGTAATGGAATTTGCCCCATTATGGTTAAATGATGAGTTAGGAGAAGTTAGGAAATTGGGAGTAGTACAAGTATTGGATGGGGTGGGGGTGAGAACAGAGATATAATAGACGGAAACATCATAAAGAGTTGGGACAGTCTAAAAGCAGAATACAAGATAGAGGAAAGACACTGGTTCTCTTATGTTAGATGCAGAAAAGCGTTAGTTGCAAGTCAGAATAATAGTAAGTTGCAAGGATGTAGCCCCAGCCCATTAGTTACAAAATTAAGGAGTGGATCAATTAAAAAGAAAGAGATCACAACAATATACTCGCACCTTATAATGGAACAACATATAGGGACTAAAAGTAAGGATAAATGGGAGGGAGTAATCGGGAGGATAGATGAAGATAGGTGGGAGAAAGTGTTGAGAAGTATTAAGGAAGTGTCAAGAGTGGGTAACTATAGAATAATTCACTTCAGCCTAGTACATGAATGATACTACACCCCAAGGCTCCTCTTTAGAATAGGGAAGTGGAAGGATAGGAAGTGTCCGAGATGTGGCTGTGGGGAGGCGGATTGTGCTCACATGCTCTGGTCATGCAGCTCTTTACAGGAGGACTGGGGGAGAGAGCACAAAGTAATGGAAGAAAAGAGCAAGGTGAGATGTGAGCTGGACCCAGTTACTGCTTTGTTGGGAGATATTACAAATATTAAAGCAAGAAAAAGGAGTAAGAAAATGGTACAGAGAATGCTTATTTATGCTAGACGTATTCTAATGAAACAATGGATGGCTCCCTGGACACCAAGTAGTGAGAAATGGGAAAGGCGCTATTATAAGTGTGAAGGAGAAGGGAACTAGAGGTTAGGGGTTGAAAGGGGTTTCTTATGGCAGACTGGGGGGGGGGGGGGGTATTTGGCGAATTTCTGTATGGTGTTTTTTTTCTGTAACACATGTTTGTATATGGAAAACTGTTATGATGCAGTAATGATGTTATTTTTATGGAAAAATGGAAGGGAAATTTTTTTTAAAAATAAAGAGATTATAATATATAAATAAAAAAATAAGGAAGAGCAGCAGCGGATCAGCTGGGCCACAGCTCCTGGTCACTCATGGTCACAACTAAGAGCTGCAATGGGAGGAGATTCAGTGCCTGGGAATATCCCCGTGTGTATGTCTACAAGGCTGTTACTTCTGGTATCCGGCTCTGTCTCTGCTTTATATTTATTGGAATTCTTATCAAAAACCTCCCTTTCCTTATTAGCAGAAAAATGCTGGAGCCGGATGAGATGTGAAAGTCACCGCCATCAATGCTTTTGTCTACTTGGTGTTTTCCGTCACTTTGGGACCTTGGTGTGTGCTCTAGGTATGGCGTCTTTTCTTTACATATGTGTTGTGTGTTTTGTTACGTTTTTTGTTTTTCACTTTACAGTTCATGTGATTGAGGTTGGTTTCACACATGACAGTTTTTTTGGAAATCTGCCGCTGTAATTATTGAGCCAAAGCCAGGAGTGGATCCGGCAGGTAGGAGACATATAAGCGCTTCCTTTATTGTACCCATTACTTTGAATCCACTTCTGGTTTTGGCTCAAAAACTGCAATGGCAGCTTTCCAAAAAAACTGGCATGTGTAAATGCAGCCTCAAAGGGAAACCAATGAATCACATGATCTGCTATGGGGGAAAACACCACAAAAATCAGACACAAGAAAAACACTTTATTTAAACAAAATGCGGCAAGGTTTGCTAGAAAACAATACAAGTAATGTAACATTAAAAAAAGAGAAAAATATTTCAAATCAACTGGTGACTGAAAATGCCAGAGATTTGTAATCTATGAAAAAATCTCAAGTCTGCCATTACTTATCAGCTGCTGTATGTCCTGCATGATGTGGTGTTTGCTTAGTAGTCTGGAGAGCAGGAGAGGTTTTCTATGGGGATTTGCTGCTGCTCTGGACAGTTCATGACATACACAGAGGTGGCAGCAGAGAGCACTGTGTCAGACTGGAAAGAATACACCACTTCCTGCAGAACATAAAGCAGCTGATAAGTACCGGAAGAATTGAGATTTGTAAGTAAATTACAAATCTCTGGCACTCTGTAGCACCTGTTGATTTGAAAGATTTATTTATTTATTTTTTTGCTGAATTACCCCTTTAAAAAAAAGAAAGCTCCAAATGCTGTTTTTCATAGGTTTGTTTTTTAATACCAGATCCCCCTGCAAACTTGTCTGTGTGACTGATTATATTACTATACTATATGTTACTGTGAGATACTTACTCCAAATGCTCCAGACGTTCATCGATGTCGTCGCTGCTGTTGGTGATAGAATAGAGAAGATAGTGAGAACCAAACACACATTAGAGACATCAGTTTTCTGGCCAATAAGAAAAGGATAGTTCTGCAAACATTTTTTTTTCTTTCAAATCAGCTGGTGCCAGAAAAGAGCAAGAGATTTGTAATTTACTTCCATTAAAAAATCCCAAGTCCTCCATTACTTATCAGCTGCTGAATGTCCTGCAGGAAGTGGTATTCTTTCCAGTCTGAACAGCAGGAAAGGTTTTCTAAGGAGATTTGCTACAGCTCTGGGCAGTTCCTGTCCCAGACAGAGGTGGGAGCAGGGAGCAACTGTGTTAGACTGTAAAGAATACACCACTTCCGGCAGGACATACAGCAGCTGATAAGTATTGGAGATTTTTTTTTTTTATAGAAGTAAATTACAAATCTCTGCCACTTTCCGGCAACAGTTGATTTGAAAGAATTTTTTGGCTGAATTACCCCTTTAAAAAATTTTAAATAAAAAATCTCCTTACACTAAGTTTTATATGCTTGTTTAAGACGAGGCTATGAGATACTTACTCCCAATCGTCCGAATCCTCCGCGATGTCGTCGATGTCCCTCCTGTTAGTGATAGAATAGAGAAGATAGTGAAAACCTAACACACATTAGAGACATCAGTGATGATCGGTGTCTATAGGGGAGGAATTATGGGGTCACACAAGTTTTACATTTTTAGTTTTACATTTAACCAAATGCTACAAATTTTGCTAGAAAAAATACAACTAATGTAAAATTAAAGGGATAGTTCAGCAAAAAAAGTTTTTCTTTCAAAACAGCTGGTGCCAGAAAGTGCCAGAGATTTGTAATTTACTTCCATTAAAGAATCTCAAGTCCTCCATTACTTCTCAGCTGCTGTATGTCCTACAGGAAGGGGTATTCTTTCTATTGTGGAAAGCAGGAGAGGTTTTCTATGGTGATTCTATGCTGAGAAGTACTGGAATTTTTTTCTAATACAAGTGAATTACAAATCTTTGGCACTTTCTGGCTACAGCTAATTTGAAAGAATTTTTTTGCTGAATTACCCCTTTAAAAAAACTCCTAACACTGTAATTTTCATAGGCTTGTTGTTTAAGACGAGACTATGAGATACTTACTCCCAATCCTCTGTGTCCTCCTCGGTGTCGTCCTCGCTCCTGTAAGTGATAGAATAGAGAAGATAGTGAAAACCAGACACACATTAGAGACATCAGTTTTCTGGCAGAACGTCATTAATAAGAGACAATAATGATATTTAGAGACATCCTCACGATGATCGGAGTCTATAGGGGAAGATGCAGTAAAAATAAATAGAAAATAGGATTCTATGTGTAACTAGAGCGCCCCCTATCCTGTCCTCCCCACGCTCCTCTCTCTATACAGGATGGTTAAAGAATAAACATGTATTCCCAATACTATAAGGTTTGAGCCCTCACCAGGGGATGTCCGCAGCCTCGTCCTCTTCCTCCTCTTCGTCAGTCTCACTGTATATAGATCAGAAACCAGCTTGTGTGTTAAATCTGCCCCATAGTGTTTGGGGATATGTGAATATACATATGTGAGTGTTTGGTGGGGAACACAGATATAAATGGACTCATATTGTCATATCATGTAGCTGGATGATTATATCTCCGCTGCTTCTTCATACTTACACGATGGTCTCCAGGCTCGGGATCCAACTGTAGAGCGGGTACTTGTCGTCTCTGTAACAGAGAACATAGGGTTGGTTAGGAGGATTGGTACTTGGTCCCATTTGAAACTATCAGAAAATGTTATTTATTGTGACATCTCAATAAGAACATGAAATCCATCAGGATATTTACTAACCCCTTGTCATCACTGCCAGTTTTCCCCTTGAGGAATAGGCCAGGAATTTGAAGCAGGATCTGCTCTTAGGGTGTGTTCACACTTCAGAATCTGCACGGATAATCTCCAGTGTATTCCGCCGCTCGCCCCTGCTCGCACCTGTGTGCCTCTCCACCTGTCCCATAGACTCCATTCTATAATCGGGCGGATTCCGACATCTGCCCAAAGAATTGACATGTCAATTCTTTGTGCGGATGGCGGAATCCCCTGACCATAGAATGGAGTCAATGGAACAGGAGGAGATGCGAGCAGTGGAATCCGTGGCAGGTTATTCGTGCAGATTCCATAATGTGAACACACCCTAAATTTCCGCGTGAAATTCTTCCCATAAATTATGAATAGAGCAATTTTCTATTGTGTTCAATGGGATTTCCGCTCTGTTATTCACACAGCAGAATTTTCCATCAGAATTTTCTGACACGGATCCGCCATCCGACAAAGAATTGACATGTAAATTTTTTGGGCCGATTCCTCCAGGGGAATCCTATAGAAGTCAATGGGGTTTGAATTCTGCTCCTATTCTGCCAGAGCTGAATAGAGGAATTTCAAGCAGAAAACTTTCCTCTTCAATTACTTACTAGTAACCCGCCTCGGATTAGGCCACACGCGCTGGACCACATCTCCACCCGTGCCATAGACTCCGTTCTAGTGACAAGTCAATTCTTTGGGTAGGGTGGCGGAATCTGACCGGCCATAGAACGGAGTCTATGGAACGGGCAGAGATTTGTGCGAGGGGGGCAAAAGCTATTGTAAAAATGATTTATTTGATTTTTTCTGCTGTTTTAATGTAGTGTAATTACCTGAAAATCCACGGGGCGTCCATCACGGCCATCTTCCACCTATTACATAATAATAAAAAATAATTGCATATTATAAAGGGGATATTAGTCTGTCCTCCAAGTGCTGCATATTGGGGGAGGTTTTATAGAAACATGTACATTGGAAATCCACTGGCCCAGATTTATTAGACCAGATGATGGGACTATAAATGCGCTGTTAGCACTGGGGATTTGGGATGAGATGTGAAAGTCACCACAATCATTGATTTTGTCTTCTTGGTGGTTTCCGTCACTTTGGGACCTTGGTGTGTGCTCTAGGTATGGCGTCTATTCTTTACATATGTGTTGTGTGTTTTGTTAAAGGGGTACTCCAGTGGGGGGGCACTTTTTTACTGGGACGGGGCAAGAGGTGGCCGAGGAAAAAGCCGTCCACTCACCTCCCCGGTTCCAGCGGCAGGTCCCGCATCGCGGTGCTCCGGTGCCCGATTCCCAGCCGCTTCCCGAGACGTGACTTCTCAGGTCCGCTCAGCCACTCAGTGAAGGAGGCGGGATCTGAGCGGACTTGAAACGGATCCCGCCTCCTTCACTTCAAATGGATGGATGACATTTATATTTTTGTATATTTATTTTTGATTGTTGATATGCAATGACATTCGTTGTAAAGAAAAAAAAAGTTTTTGTTTTTTCACTTTACAGTTCATGTGATTGAGGTTGGTTTCACACACTGGAATTCACACACTGGAATTTTTGAGCCAAAGCCAGGAGTGGATCCGGCAGGTAGGAGACATATAAGCGCTCCCTATATTGTACCCATTACTTTGAATCCATTGAACCCATTACTTTGAAAATCTTAAGTCTTCCATTACTTATCAGCTGCTGCATGTCCTGCATGATGTGGTGTATTCTTTCCAGTCTGGAGAGTAGAAGTGGGTTTTCTATGGGGATTTGCTGCTGCTCTGGACAGTTCATGACATGGACAGAGGTGGTAGCAGAGAGCACTGTGTCAGACTGGAAAGAATACACCACTTCCTGCAGGACGTGCAGCAGCTGATAAGTACTGGAAGAGTTGAGATTTTTAAGTAAATGACAAATCTCTGGCACTAAAAAATCAGAAAGCTCCAAATGCTGTTTTTCAAAGTTTTGTTTTTTAATACGTGATCCCCTGCAAACATGTCTGTGACTGATTATATTACTATACTATATGTTACTGTGAGATACTTACTCCAAATCCTCCAGACGCTCATCGATGTCGTCGCTGCTGTTGGTGATAGAATAGAGAAGATGGTGAGAACCAAACACACGTTGGAGACATCAGTTTTCTGGCAGAACTTCACCAATAAGAAGGTAGTAGAAAGGATTGTTAAGCAAAAAGTTTTTCCTTTCAAACCAGCTGGTGCCAGAAAAGTGCCAGAGATTTAGAGATTTGTAATTTACTTCCATTAAAAAATCCCAAGTCATCCATTACTTATCAGCTGCTGAATGTCCTGCAGGAAGTGGTATTCTTTCCAGTCTGGAAAGCAGGAAAGGTTTTCTATGGGGATTTGCTACAGTGCAGTTCCTGTCCCAGACTTAGATGGCAGCATAGAGCAACTGTGTCAGACTGGAAAGAATACACCACTTCATGCAGGACATATAGCAGCTGATAAGTATTGGAGATTTTTTTATATTGAAGTAAATTACAAATCTCTGGCACTTTCTGGCACCTGTTGATTCAAAAGAATTTTTTTTTGCTGAATTACCCCTCAAAAAACAAAAAAAAAAAGCTCCTAACACCTGTAATTTTTATAGGCTTGTTGTTGAAGACGAGACTATGAGATACTTACTCCCAATCGTCTGAATCCTCCGCGATGTCGTCGATGTCGCTCCTGTTAGTGATAGAATAGAGAAGATAGTGAAAACCTAACACACATTAGAGACATCAGTGATGATCGGGGTCTATAGGGGAGGAATTATAGGGTCACACAAGTTTTATATCTTCAGTTTAGATTTACTCACCCGAAATCCGATTCTTCATCTAAAGAAAAAAACAATAGAAAAGCGTTAGTTTAGAGAACTGCTTTATACATTGTAGAGATACATAGATACATAGAGATATTATAGACAAAACTCACCCTCGCCGTCATCCAGTCCAGCCTGAAATAGGAAATAGAGAGAGTAAGCAGAGGACATTGGTATATTGCTGAGCATGAGACCTCCTTCTGTGCCCATCTGACCTATGTGCTTGGATGGGATAGGGTGTAGGTGGGGGCACTATTACACTGCTCATCCAGGATTAGACACACAGTCACTTCTTCCAAAAACAGACGGGGGGCTGATTTAGTGGGCTATGAAGTAAAATGGTCAGATTTGTAATCCCGCTGTCAGTCCGCTCTGTGGAGAAGGTGGGGGGCAGCCCGAGGACCATATGGATAACATCTAGGTTTTTCCATGTGGTCCTGGGGCTGTCTCTACCTTTTCCACGGAGAGGGCGGACAGCGGGATTACTAAGCCGATCACATTGCTCTTGCATACTGCTCCCCAGTATCTTCATTGCTTCTGCCCGCTGTCCTTAGCCGCTGGTGGAACTTCAGAGACGGTCTGTGAAGTTCCACTGGCAGCTGCGGACAACGGGCAGAAGCCAGGAAAATATGGGGGAGCGGGCAGAAGCATCGGGGAGCGGGCAGAGGTATGTATATACTTTATTATTTTCTTTATACAGTCATCATCCATCGGCCGTGCATCGTTATTACACGTAGTGATGCGCAGTCGGCGGCCAATGTTTGTAGGTCAGGACCAAAAATAACCAATCAGTCGATGATCATTGTCTTTATTACAAGGAGCAATAATCTGCAGAATCGGAGCTCTGGCTAGGAGGACCCCACTCTTTTCTAGCTGGGTGTCTGTTTGTGAACCGGCACACTTATGTTTGTGAACAGGTGTGAAGTATCTTTTCAACGCAAGGTATTTCTAGTTTTTTACACTCATACTTCTACTTATACCTTTGCCATCTTTGTCTTGGCCAATTGTTTTTTTTTTCTTTATTGAAAAATACAATTACAAACGGTAAAACGAGATATCTGAACAAGAGAGATATTGCAAACCTGATTGTGGCAATCCATTTCTGAGAAAATTCTGTTTTGGTTTTTTTTTATGTGCTACATGACCACCTTCCCATTGGAAAATTTGCCCTTGATCCAATATGGCGGCCATCAAAATGGTGACGGAATATCAATAAAAAGTACAAATTCCCCAAACCAGCGCCGCAGATGAATATAATGAAGGTAGATGAGTAATCAGTGTCTGTGGATAATTTTATTAGAATCCCATCCAGTACACATTGGGGTAATATACCGTCATATTGTGTCACACATACATATACATATACCGTCATATTGTGTTGCATAGAAAACTCTCCTATATACTGCACACCCTATTTGTGGTAAAATGCGGACAATAAACTAACAAATCCGTGTAAGCTTTTATCTTAGATCTAGGGGATTATGTGAGTTATCCAGAATTATAAATGTATTGATTTATTTATTTCTGATTTATTTCAAGAACAGCGCCATGCTGATCCTCAGGTGTTATGTGGTATTACAACTCAGTTTTATTCACTTCACTAGAAAATGTGCTGCAATACCACAGAAAAACCGGGGACAATAGTGGCGCTGTTTATGGATGGGAGCAGCGATGGCCCAGATGTATCAAACTGTTGTTGTTGTTGGCAGTGTCAAACAACGGTCACTGTTTTATTTCTATTTGGATTGTAGGCAGATTTGGGTGTGCCTGGAATCCAATTAACCATAGACATCTGTTCAATATACAGCCATCAGAATGGCCATACAGTTCAATGTGTGCACAGTTTGAACAACGGCCGTTGTTCCTGCACTAGCGGCCGTAAATAATAGACAAGTCAATTGTTTGTGTGGCTGTAGCTAACAACCGCCATTGTTCAATACAGCGTGTGAATAAAAGATGCTGTTTGCATAGAGTTCAATGCAGTGCATTATTTTATCACAAGAACGGCCGTTCTTGTCATAAAAAATACATTGTGTGCGCATAGCTTAACACTGAAACTGGTGTCGCTGGCCCACAGCAACCAATCACAGCTCAGCTTTCAGGTGAATCTGTCAGGTCCACAGCAACCAATCACAGCTCAGCTTTCAGGGGAATCTGTCAGGTCCATACCAGGTACAGAGCTGCAGACACAGGCAGAGAGGTGATAGAGAGAGAATACAAGGGAAGCCTGGGTCTTTGCTGACGGCCATTTGCAGAGTTATACAATTGCATTTTCTATGCGCTCAATCATTTATTTCCTCTTGACACCCCGACCTCACTCACATATAGGAACCTACGCGCTATAGACACCCAACAACTGCTAGATACCGTACAGTTATCATTGCCCCCCACCTCTTCCCTCTCCTGTCCTAATTTGGCTGCCAAACAATACCACGTCACCCTCAAAACCACCCTGGACAAACTTGCACCCCCTATACCCCAAACAGGAAAGTGCCCGCGATTCCGGACTGGTAGAGAGCCAGCCTCGGCCGCCGTCCGATCACCCGCACACCCCCATCCCCCCCGCACCGCACACTCTGCCTGGCACTACAGGGCTGGCCGGCCAGAGTGCGGTGCAGATCCCCGCCCGCGCCGCCTAACCCCCAGTACCCGCTACCAACACCCCCGCCCCACCCCGCCACCGCCGCTCACCACCGGAACTCCGGCTCTCATCTGACCCTCTCCCCCCCCCCCCCCCCCCCCGCCTTCCCCGGGAACCTCCGACCGCCGCCGCCGCCCGGACCTCAGCACTGCACTCTGACCCGGACCCCAACCTCGCGGCCCCGACAGAGCAGGATGCAGGACAGGTGAGATTACCCCTTAGGACTACTACTCCCACCATGCTCTGCTGTCAGGCCATGATGGGAGTTGTAGTTCTGCAGCCTGTGGCCCTCCAGGTTGCAGAACTACAACTCCCACCATATCTTGCTGACAGGTCATGATGGGACTTGTACTTCTGCAGCCTGTGGCCATCCAGGTTGCAGAAGTACAACTCCCATCATGGCTCTGCTGGCAGGCCATGATGGGAGTTGTAGTTCTGCAGTCTGTGGCCATCCAGGTTGCAGACCTACAACTCTCATCATGCCTTGCTGACAGGCCATGATGGGAGTTGTAGTTCTGCAGTCTGTGGCCATCCAGGTTGCAGACTTACAACTCCCATCATGCCTTGCTGACAGGCCATGATGGGAGTTGTAGTTCTGCAGTCTGTGGCCATCCAGGTACACGGGTACCTGTGATTTATGTTGGCATACTAGACCATATTATCTCATCAGGAAATCCTGAAGGTTTTTCCTGATGGTTTCCTGATGGTAAAAACGGATTACTGTCAGGAAATCCTGATACTTTCCTGATGACATTTGAGGCCTCCTGATCAGGATTTCCTGACAGTAAAAACTGACACGGACGTGTGAATGGGGCCTCAGATGGTGTTCTAGGTGTGCTGAACGTCTGTGGAGGAAATCCAAGACAACAGCCAACCTTCTACATTATAAGTCTATGCTTAGAAGCTACTACTCTGCTCTTCACTCTGCTAAGCAATCCTACTTTACCACTTTGATCTCTTCTCTTTCCCATAACCCAAAACGTCTCTTTGATACCCTCAACTCTCTCCTTAAACCCAAACCTCAGACACCCATCACTAACCTCTGTGCTGAAGACTTAGCCAACTACTTCAAGGACAAAATAGACACAATCCGCCAGGAGATCATCTCCCATTCCCCAGGTAATATTAATCCTATTCCCTCTCACTGTTCCTCCTCATCCTCTCAGCCTTTGAGCCAGTGACAGAGGAGGAAGTCTCCAGACTCCTCTCCTCCTCTCGCCCCACCACCTGCCCTAGTGACCCTATTCCCTCACACCTCGTCCAGTCTCTCTCTCCTGTTGTCACTACCTACCTTACTAAGATCTTCAACCTCTCCCTCTCCTCTGGCATCTTCCCCTCGACTTTCAAACACTCCACCATCACTCCATTACTGAAAAAACCCTCTCTTCCTTTTATCTCTAAATTGTTGGAACGTCTGGTCTATTCAAGCCTAACTCGCTACCTCTCTGAAAACTCTCTTCTTGACCCCCTTCAGTCTGGTTTCCGTCCTCACCACTCTACAGAAACTGCCCTGACTAAAGTCTCTAATGATCTCCTCTCCGCCGAATCTAAAGGTGACCATTCACTTCTCATTCTCCTGGATCTGCAGCTTTTGACACTGTAGCCCACCAGCTCCTCCTCTCCATGCTCTGCTCTATCTGTATGTGACACTGTAGCCCACCAGCTCCTCCTCTCCACGCTCCGCTCTATCTGTATGTGACACTGTAGACCACCAGCTCCTCCTCTCCATGCTCTGCTCTATCTGTATGTGACACTGTAGCCCACCAGCTCCTCCTCTCCATGCTCTGCTCTATCTGTATGTGACACTGTAGACCACCAGCTCCTCCTCTCCATGCTCTGCTCTATCTGTATGTGACACTGTAGCCCACCAGCTCCTCCTCTCCATGCTCTGCTCTATCTGTATGTGACACTGTAGCCCACCAGCTCCTCCTCTCCATGCTCCGCTCTATCTGTATGTGACACTGTAGACCACCAGCTCCTCCTCTCCATGCTCTGCTCTATCTGTATGTGACACTGTAGCCCACCAGCTCCTCCTCTCCATGCTCCGCTCTATCTGTATGTGACACTGTAGACCCACCAGCTCCTCCTCTCCATGCTCTGCTCTATCTGTATGTGACACTGTAGCCCACCAGCTCCTCCTCTCCATGCTCTGCTCTATCTGTATGTGACACTGTAGACCACCAGCTCCTCCTCTCCACGCTCTGCTCTATCTGTATGTGACACTGTAGACCACCAGCTCCTCCTCTCCATGCTCTGCTCTATCTGTATGTGACACTGTAGACCACCAGCTCCTCCTCTCCATGCTCTGCTCTATCTGTATGTGACACTGTAGCCCACCAGCTCCTCCTCTCCATGCTCTGCTCTATCTGTATGTGACACTGTAGACCACCAGCTCCTCCTCTCCATGCTCTGCTCTATCTGTATGTGACACTGTAGACCACCAGCTCCTCCTCTCCATGCTCTGCTCTATCTGTATGTGACACTGTAGACCCACCAGCTCCTCCTCTCCATGCTCTGCTCTATCTGTATGTGACACTGTAGACCACCAGCTCCTCCTCTCCATGCTCTGCTCTATCTGTATGTGACACTGTAGACCACCAGCTCCTCCTCTCCATGCTCTGCTCTATCTGTATGTGACACTGTAGACCACCAGCTCCTCCTCTCCACGCTCCGCTCTATCGGCCTCAAGGACTCTGCTCTTTCCTGGTTCTCCTCCTATCTCTCCGACCGCTCCTTTAGCGTATCACTTTCTGGCTCCACCTCATCTTCTCTCCCCCTTACAGTCGGGGTTCCTCAGGGATCAGTCCTGGGTCCTCACCTTTTCTTACTTTACACTTTACCCATCGGACAAATCATCAGCAAGTTTGGTTTTCAGTACCATCTCTATGCTGATGATACCCAGCTACATACCTCCTCCCGTGATATCACCCCCGCTCTTCTACAGAACACCAGTAACTGTCTGTCTGCCGTCTCTAATGCTATGTCCTCCCTATTCCTAAAACTCAACCTTGCTAAGACTGAGCTGCTTGTCTTCCCTCCCTCTGCTAACCGCCCCCCACCTGACATCTCTGTCTGTGGTGCAACCATAACCCCTACACAACAAGCCCGCTGCCTTGGGGTTATATTTGACTCGGATCTGTCCTTCACTCCTCATATTAAATCTCTTTCACGTTCCTGTAATCTGCATCTAAAAAACATTTCTAAAATCCGTCCCTTCCTTCCTGTCGAATCTGCTAAAACTCTCATTGTCGCTCTTATTCATTCCCTTCTAGACTACTGCAATTCCTTACTAATCGGCCTTCCATCCTCTAAACTCTCCTCTCTCCAGTCCATTCTCAATACAGCGGCCAGGCTCATCTCCATGTCCAGCCGCTATACAGATGCCTCCCCCCTGTGCCAGTCACTACATTGGCTCCCTATTAAACACAGGATTCAATACAAACTCCTCCTGCTCACCCATAAAGCCCTCCAGTGTACTGCACCTCCCTATATCTCCTCCCTCATCTCTGTCTACTGCCCGTCCCTTACGCTCCTCTAACGACTTACGATTAACGTCCACCTTAATCCGCACCTCTCACTCCCGTCTCCAGGACTTCACCCGAGCTGCACCAGTTCTATGGAATGCATTACCCAAGACTGTCAGACTCACCTCCAATACACAAAGCTTCAAACGTGCCCTCAAAACTCATCTGTTCAAGCAGGCTTACCAGGTTCCCTAATTTTGACTGCTACCCTAAAACCCAACACCCCCCCCCCCCCTACACACACACACACACCAAGAATTTAAGCACTTAGACCTGTGCATGCAGGCATTGGCTGGTGACAGGTTCACCCACCCTTACTTGCACTGCCTTATTTATAAAGATGGCAGGACCACAAGAACAATGATGCACTTTGCCATTATGTCTCGCACCCCCTCCTGATAGTGTGTAAGCTCATGCATGCGAGCAGGGACCTCACTCCTCTTGTATGGATAACTATATGTATATCTCTGTAATGTCTGATTTCTGTCTATGTATGTACCCCCAGAATTGTTAAGTGCTGCGGAATCTGTTGGCGCTATATAGATAAAAATTATTATTATTATAAATTATTCCCTAATCTACAAAGCAGAAATCTGCAACATAAAATTCACAGTATAAAATCTGCAGCAAACACAGTACATGTGAATGTTCCCTTAAAGACAAAGCAGCATGTGCTACATTTAGGCTGGATGTCCCCAAAGTATCCAAAAAACAAAAACTCCAGTATTGCTGCATGGTATAGACCAGTCCCCATATGTATACTGCTAGTAGATGAATGGTGGTCTGCTCATCCTGAATGTGCAGGGTAGGAGGATGGAGATAGTAGGGAGCAGCTTTGTACCTAATGGGCCCCATGTCAGGTGCACCAAACTACCCCTGCTCGCTCAGAGACCTGTCAGGGCAAAAATGCCCTAATGTGGGTGGAGCCATATGCTACACCCAGGGCATGTGACTGTGCCAACATGTGATGTTCTTTTTGGGCCATTTTTTATGTGTATTTTTTTTACAACTTGGCCCCGGCTACAAGCTGCTGTAACAATCTCCCCGACTATTCCTTTTGGATGGAACCAGTTTGGAGTACAGTAAATGATAGGGTGACCATAGGGCATTGGAGAGGAATTGGACCGGGCAGTGGTCGCTTTTATTAGGGTGCTTACACCCCGACAGGTCCCTTAGCAAGCAGGGGTAGTTTGGTGCACCTGACATAGGGCCTATTAGGGACATGGGTGCTCCCTACTATCTCTATCCTCCTACCCTGCACATTCGGGATGAGCAGACTACCATTGATCTACAAGCAGTATACATATGGTGAGATCGTCATATACTTTAGTACAGGGGCGTTGCTAGGGTCCTAAAACATCCGGGGCATGGGCCCTCTGAGTGCCGTCATAAGCGGATAGTAATAATGCCCCCTGCTGAGTCCCCATATAGTAATAAGGCCTCCTGCTGTACCCTCCATATAGTAATAATGCCCCCTGCTGTGTCCCCATATAGTAATAAGGCCTTCTGCTGTACCCTCCATATAGTAATAATGCCCCCTCTGCTGTTAACCCACAATTAACCCGATCACCATCCCCACGCACACTACCCCACCTGACCCCCTTCACTAACACACTACCCCACCTGACCTCCTCCACACACTACCCCTCACATACACACTATGCCATTTGACCCCCCCACACACACACATAGTGCCCCTTATGATAGCTAATGCCCCCACAGTACCTCATATAGTAGCCAATCCCCCCACAGTGCCCCATATAGTAGCCAATCCCCCCACAGTGCCCCATATAGTAGCCAATCCCCCCACAGTGCCCCATATAGTAGCCAATCCCCCCATAGTGCCTGGTATAGTATCTAATCCCCCCAATAGTGGCCCATATAGTATCCAATACCCCCTTAGTGCCTATATAGTATCCAATACCCCCATTAGTGCCCCATATAGTAGCCAATCCCCCCACAGTGCCTCATATAGTAGCCAATCCCCCACAGTGCCCCATATAGTAGCCAATACCCCATAGTGCCTGGTATAGTATCTAATCCACCCATAGCGCCCGGTATAGTATCTAGTGCCCCATATAGTATCCACTACCCCGAATAGTTCCCCATATAGTATCCAATACCCCCCAATAGTGCCCCATATAGTAGCCAATACCCCCATAGTTCCCCATATAGTATCCAATCTCCCCAATAGTGCCCCATATAGTAGCCAATACCCCCATATAGTAGCCAATACCCCCATAATGCCCATATAGTATCCAGTACCCACCAATAGTGCCCCATTTAGTAGCCAATACCCCCCAATGGTGCCCCATATAGTATCTAATACCCCCCATATAGTAGCCAATACGCCCCAATAGTGCCTCATATAGTCACCCAATCCAGACCCTCCCCTCTGTGCAGTGCCCTACTATTGACACCAGCCCGGCCAGCGCACTTCCCCACCAGAAAAAAAACAAAAACAAAACCTCACCTGTCACCCGTTCCCAGCAGCTCCTCTCCCGGCAGCGCGCGGTCTTCTGTGATCTTCCGCTGCAGGCAGCATAGTACAGAGACGCTGCTTGGGTCGCTTGCCCCTGCAGCCTCTATAATTCATGATAGAGGCTGCCTGACACATCCGGTAGTGTCTCTTTACCATGCTGCCGGCACTGGAAGATCACAGGAGACCGCGGGCCGCTGGGAGAGGAGCTGCAGCACTGCCCGTTCCAAAAGTATCTAGCAGCGGGCGGCCTCCTTATGACAACGTGCCCGGACGTGCTCCTCCAATCCAATCAGCTCAGAGCGGGAGCTTGGGGCCGCTGCGGTGGGCCGTGGTGCACGCATCCAATCAACACATGCGCCACGGCCTGTCGCACCGGCCCCACGCTCCCGCTCTGTGCTGATTGGATTGGAGAAGCACGCTCGGGCAGGCAGTAGGTGAGGCGGAGGGGCAGTCGCGGCCATCAAAAGAGCCACATCTGGCCTGCAAGACCGGGGCAGCAAAGATCCGTGGCAGAAGCCTCAGTGTTAAACAGAGACTCTATGAGAGGGCTCACACGCTTCCTCTCTCCTCCGCTCTCCGCTCCAAGAATTGACATGTCAACGCCGCTTGACATTGAGGCAGGCGGCACCCTTACAGTTTGGGGTCTACAGTATAGCAGCTTTTTGCCAGTAATTGTATGTTACACCTAATAATAAATCAGAGTGCATTCTAATATATATATATATATATATATATATATATATATGTATATATACAGTGCCGGACTGGGTCCCTCCGCCTGCACACTGGCTGTCTGACAGCTGGGCCCCAGACAGTAATACAGTGCTGCTGTCATCACCTGACTAGGCCCCAGCCTCGGCCCCAGCCTCAGACGCAGCAGCACTGTATTACTCTCTGGGGGCCCTGCCCAACATTCTGTTTGTGGGGGACCGCGGCCGCCGGATCCACTTGAGGCCGCTCTGCCCCTTTAAATTACCCTCCAATAGGAGCAGACGTGCCGCGCGCAGGCACGTCTGCTAGAGCGTCCTCCTCCCAGTGACATCACTTCCTGGACGCACACCGGTGCAGAGGAACAAGGAGCGGAGGCCAGGAGGCCTGAAGAGGGAAGAAGCCCAGGACGCTGCATGGGACCGGAGCTCCAGGAGGGAGAGAGACTGCTGGGGATCGCTGTGAGAGGTGAGTAGGTTTTTATTATTTTGTTTTTAATTCTACATGGGGGATGCTGCACAGAGGGGCTATGTATTGGGGGATGCTGCACAGAGGGGCTATGTATTGGGGGATGCTGCACAGAGGGACTATGTATTGGGGAATGCTGCACAGAGGGGCTATGTATTGGGGGATGCTGCACAGAGGGGCTATGTATTGGGGGATGCTGCACAGAGGGGGGCTATGTATTGGGGAATGCTGCACAGAGGGGCTATGTATTGGAGGATGCTGCACAGAGGGGCTATGTATTGGGGGATGCTGCACAGAGGGGGCTATGTATTGGGGGATGCTGCACAGAGGGGCTATGTATTGGGGGATGCTGCACAGAGGGGGGCTATGTATTGGGGGATGCTGCACAGAGGGGCTATGTATTGGAGGGATGCTGCACAGAGGGGCTATGTATTGGGGGATGCTTCACAGAGGGGCTATGTATTGGGGGATGCTGCACAGAGGGGCTATGTATTGGGGGATGCTGCACAGAGGGGGGCTATGCATTGGGGGATGCTGCACAGAGGGGCTATGTATTGTGGGGGATGCTGCACAAAGGGGGGCTGCACAGAGGGGGGCTATGCATTGGGGATGCTGCACAGAGGGGTTATGTATTGGGGGATGCTGCACAGAGGGGGGCTATGTATTGGGGAATGCTGCACAGAGGGGGCTATGTATTGGGGGAATGCTGCACAGAGGGGCTATGTATTGGGGGAATGCTGCACAGAGGGGCTATGTATTGGGGAATGCTGCACAGAGGGGCTATGTATTGGGGGATGCTGCACAGAGGGGCTATGTATTGGGGGATGCTGCACAGAGGGGCTATGTTTTGGGGGATGCTGCACAGAGGGGCTATGTATTGGGGGATGCTGCACAGAGGGGCTATGTATTGGGGGATGCTGCACAGAGGGGCTATGTATTGGGGGATGCTGCACAGAGGGGCTATGTATTGGGGGATGCTGCACAGAGGGGCTATGTATTGGGGGATGCTGCACAGAGGGGCTATGTATTGGGGGATGCTGCACAGAGGGGGCTATGTATTGGGGGATGCTGCACAGAGGGGCTATGTATTGGGGGATGCTGCACAGAGGGGCTATGTATTGGGGGGATGCTGCACAGAGGGGGCTATGTATTGGGGGATGCTGCACAGAGGGGCTATGTATTGGGGGATGCTGCACAGAGGGGCTATGTATTGGGGGGATGCTGCACAGAGGGGCTATGTATTGGGGGGATGCTGCACAGAGGGGCTATGTATTGGGGGGATGCTGCACAGAGGGGCTATGTATTGGGGGATGCTGCACAGAGGGGCTATGTATTGGGGGATGCTGCACAGAGGGGCTATGTATTGGGGGGATGCTGCACAGAGGGGCTATGTATTGGGGGATGCTGCACAGAGGGGCTATGTATTGGGGGATGCTGCACAGAGGGGCTATGTATTGGGGGATGCTGCACAGAGGGGCTATGTATTGGGGGATGCTGCACAGAGGGGCTATGTATTGGGGGATGCTGCACAGAGGGGCTATGTATTGGGGGATGCTGCACAGAGGGGCTATGTATTGGGGGGATGCTGCACAGAGGGGCTATGTATTGGGGGATGCTGCACAGAGGGGCTATGTATTGGGGGATGCTGCACAGAGGGGGCTATGTATTGGGGGATGCTGCACAGAGGGGCTATGTATTGGGGGGATGCTGCACAGAGGGGGCTATGTATTGGGGGATGCTGCACAGAGGGGCTATGTATTGTGGGGATGCTGCACAGAGGGGCTATGTATTGGGGGATGCTGCACAGAGGGGGTTATGTATTGGGGGATGCTGCACAGAGAGGGGCTATGTATTGGGGGATGCTGCACAGAGGGGCTATGTACTGGGGGATGCTGCACAGAGGGGCTATGTATTGGGGGATGCTGCACAGAGGGGCTATGTATTGGAGGATTCTGCACAGAGGGGGCTATGTATTGGGGGGATGCTGCACAGAGGGGGCTATGTATTGGAGGATGCTGCACAGAGGGGCTATGTATTGGGGGGATGCTGCACAGTGTGGCTATATTTTGGGGGATGCTGCACAGAGGGGGCTATGTATTGGGGGATGCTGCACAGAGGGGTTATGTATTGTGGGGGAATGCTGCACAGAGGGGGGCTATGTATTGGGGGATGCTGCACAGAGGGGCTATGTATTGGGGGATGCTGCACAGAGGGGGGCTATGTATTGGGGGATGCTGCACAGAGGGGCTATGTATTGGGGGATGCTGCACAGAGGGGCTCTATTTTGGGGGATGCTGCACAGAGGGGGCTATGTATTGGGGGATGCTGCACAGAGGGGCTATGTATTGGAGGATGCTGCACAGAGGGGGGCTATGTATTGGGGGACGCTGCACAGAGGGGTTATGTATTGGGGGATGCTGCACAGAGGGGCTATGTATTGGGGGATGCTGCGCAGAGGGGCTATGTATTGGGGGGATGCTGCACAGAGGGGGCTATGTATTGGGGGATGCTGCGCAGAGGGGTTATATATTGGGGGATGCTGCACAGAGGGGCTATATTTTGGGGGATGCTGCACAGAGGGGGTAATGTATTGGGGGGATGCTGCACAGAGGGGGCTATGCATTCTGATCTCCCATACAGCATCCAGTGTACAATACACCTAAGATCCTCCAACTATAACAGCTGGAGACACTACAACTCCCAACATTTACTGACAGTCTACAGCTCTTAGAATATGTTGGGATTTGTAGTACAGTGAATAGACAATCCTATGATAACAACTGGCGCTGTAGAGATTTATCGCTGGACCTTCAGGATCCTCTACATAGCAATTATTTTTAAAGGGTCATCCTCTCAGAAACTACAACTCTCATTATACCCTGAGAGATTTAGTGTAGGGTATTCTGAGAGTTCTAGTTCGACTGAAAACATGTTATTCATTAGGAAGTTGTCACAGATACTGATGAATCAAGGAAAGGGTCGGGTCAGCATGTCCTGTCTCACTGGATTTTTATTGGTGGGCCCCAAGGATCATTTCCTCTGGTGGGCCCCAGGTACCCCAGTCCGACACTGTGTATATATATATATATATATATATATATATATATATATATATATGTTTATTTATTTTTATTTAAAGGAGTACTCCAGTCATCATGCAAAAAATAAAATTTATTCTTAGAACGTATCTAGCAGACAATACACAGAACCCTGCTGACATGGTCATTTTTGTAATTACATATCAATAAATAGTTGTACCATGCCGGGTTTGTTACATCGCGCTCTCCTCCAGTGCTCTCCTCCATTTGCGGCAAATCCGGAGCTCCATGCAGTCTCACACACGGAGAGTGACCGGCACAGTTCCTCACCGCTCACAGCTCGGCCGCTATGGAGGATGACCGGGCTGCTGTGCACTGCGGGGGTCCATAGCTGTGCTGCTTGACAACGTCCCGGCTCTACAAGCAGATGGGGAAGCCTGTCATGGAATCCTCCCCCCCCCCCCCCATTACAATGCGGAGGAGATGCTGCCGTGCGAGTGGTGGGGGGAGGATTCCACTACAGGCTTCCCCATCTGCCCGTATAGCCGGGACAATGTACAGCAGTCGTTGTGCCTTCCCTTCCATAGGCCATCCTCAGAACATTGTGCAAGAGCAGCGGTGGCCCCGTTCATCCATAGGGCACCTCCCCCTTGACAAACCCGAGCGACATGTCAGCGGTGCTGTATGATGGGGGATTACACTCCAGGCTTCCCTGTCTGCCTGTAGAGCCCCTAGAGGGACAATGTCCAGCGGCACCCCTCTTGTATGTCAGCATCTCAGTGGCTGTGTAATGGGGGGGGGGGATATCACTGCAGGCTTCCCTGCCACCCCCTCTGTGACTCCCCAGCTGTTAAATTCTTTATTTAGAGAAACAGCAGGGAAACACAACAACACTCCAGTGCGCCAGTACACATAGCAAGTTGCGCACCAAAATAACACAGGAGCAGCTGTGTACAACTCCCATTATGCCCTGGTGACATTACATGACGGGAGTTGTAGTGATGCAACTTGGAGAGCTCCAGATTGCAGAACTACAACTCCCATCTTGTACCATCACCACAATGAGGATGGGGCTTGTAGTTATGCAACCAGGAGAACTCCAAGTTGGAAAACTACAACTCCCATAAAGTGTTGTCCCCACACAATGATTATGGGAGTTGTAGTTCTACAACCTAGAGCATTCCTGGTTGCATAATTACAACTCCCATCTTGTACCATCACCACAACATGAGGATGGGGCTTGTAGTTATGCAACCAGGAGAGCTTCAGGTTGCAGAACTACAAATCCCATACTGTACCATATATATTATAATTATTTTTTATTATTTGACCTTAGAGATCACACTGTAGGCCCTGATCCAGTGATAGCATTGTCACATATTACTGCACATCTGGATAAAGTCTTAGGCCAGGCCCATGGCTTATGTGTGCTATGTGATTTCTCCCTCTACCTTATAGGAGTATATTCCTTCCTATGTCCGCAGAGGTGCTGGAGATCACATAACACACACAGTGCATGAGCCCGGCCATAGACCACAGCCACCACCCAGCAGTTATCATGGCCCAACTAAGCCCCGCCCCCTGCATGGAACATGGCAAAATGGCAGTTGGAAATGGCTGAACATGGGGAATAAGTAACAGGGTGTAAGGTATTTATAGCTCCCCATTCTACACATCTCCTCCCATCACCACTGTCTCCTATGGGGGGGGGGCACCTATGTGATCATGTGACCAGGGAGGAGTATCTACAGGTACAGATACTCCTGGACAGGACACCCCACTATGTACACAACCCCATCTCTATACAAACATCCCACAGTGTATCCTATCTGCTATACCCTGCTATACTGGATGGGGAATTCTCACTCACATGTTCCTCGTAGACAACGGGAAAGTCTGTATCCTCCACGAACTGGTCCTCCTCGCTGTAGATGATGTTCAGCTCTTCCTCCATGACTATAAGTCTTCTCCTGTCGTCAATCTCTCACAAATCGCCTATGTGTGTGAGAAAATAAAAGATTACATGGAGAAAACTGATTAAAAATAGAAAATAACAAAAAATACCAGGAGCCAATGGATATGCATACTTACAGTCCAACTACTAATAAAGCTCTGAAGGGTCCAGTTTGTAAACAAATGACATCATGATTTTCAATAATCTTTATTTAAACATCTTAATACAAACACTTGTACTAACCATACAATGAACAGTCGGCCATTGGCAGGAATTAGGGTGAATAAAATCTTGGTCTATGCGCTCGGCTGTAGTATTTTCTTATGATTTATACTGATATTTGATAATGTTGCTCAATAAATAAAAAAAAATACATTTGATAAAAGGTTGCATTCCCTTCCTATAAGAATAGTTTTTCCCATATAATTACTATTTTATTCATAGTTTTATATAAGGGTAATAAGTGATTATTATTACATATCTGCCGCTTCTTTCCCGCCTGCTGTGCCTGTGTAGGGTTCAGGTCTCTTTTGGGGTTTAGTGTTTATGTTCATCTTGACTATTGTGCACAGTTTGCCATAGGCGGCCATTATAACAAATATGTGTATGGAGAAGTCCAGTCTCCTACACTCAATACACTTCAGCCTGTGACAATATGGGGCATTGCATCTGGTTACAGGGCGCATAGCTAACTACTATTGTTATTGTATATGGCGACAGAGAGCCTCTCTAGCTACATAGGGCATTGTTTCTGGCTTCAGGGGCCACTGTATCTGGGTATAGGGGCCATAATGTATATGGTTAAAGGAGACATTGGGCGACATGTATCATTACAAAAATGCGTATTTTTCGGCGGAAATGGGCGATTTGCGAATATTTTATTTGCAAAACGGCCACTTGCGAATAAAATATTTGCAAATCGCCCCTTTCCACTGGGTACGCCGGGGGGGGGCGGGGAGGGGGGTGTGGAGGGGGCAGAACTGGGGGCGCGGTTTATCATTTTTAACACTAAAAGATACGCCGAAAACCTACTTCACCTTTCAGGTGGCGTAAGTTTTCGGCTGTGTGCACCAACGCGCACGGGATTTATGTAGAGGCGGTCCACCTCTACATAAATCTCCGTAGCGCCGGAGATGCGGGGACATTTATAAGTCCGGCGTAAAAAACGCTGGACTTAATAAATGTCCCCCATTGTGTTTTGTTATGGGGGGCGTATCTAGTGGTAAGGGTCATTCCAACTGGGGCACATTGTATCTGGCTATAGCAGACATGGAATTTGATCCAGGTAGTATATCTAGTAACAAGGGATATTGTATCTGGTTATAGGGGCATTGTATCTAGTTATAGGGGTATTGTATCTGGTTATAGGGGTATTGTATCTGGTTATAGGGGCATTGTATCTGGTTATAGGGGCATTGTATCTGGTTATAGGGGTATTGTATCTGGTTATATGGGTATTGTATCTGGTTATAGAGGTATTGTATCTGGTTATAGAGGTATTGTATCTAGTTATAGGGGCATTGTATCTGGTTATAGGGGCATTGTATCTGGTTATAGGGGCATTGTATCTGGTTATAGGGGCATTGTATCTGGTTATAGGGGTATTGTATCTGGTTATAGGGGCATTGTATCTGGTTATAGGGGCATTGTATCTGGTTATAGGGGTATTGTATCTGGTTATAGGGGCATTGTATCTGGTTATAGGGGCATTGTATCTGGTTATAGGGGCATTGTATCTGGTTATAGGGGTATTGTATCTGGTTATAGGGGCATTGTATCTGGTTATAGGGGTATTGTATCTGGGGAAGGGGCATTACTAATGGCTACAGGGCTCCATATTAATGGGGAAGGGGCATTACTAATGGCTACAGGGCTCCATATTACTGGGGAAGGGGCATTACTAATGGCTACAGGGCTCCATATTACTGGGGAAGGGGCATTACTAATGGCTACAGGGCTCCATATTACTGGGGAAGGGGCATTACTAATGGCTACAGGGGGCACTGTTACTGGGGGAGGGGCATTACTAATGGCTACAGGGGGCACTGTTACTGGGGGAGGGGCCTTACTAATGGCTACAGGGGACACTAATATTTGAGAAGGAAGCATAATAACTGGGACATACAGGTCAGTCACATTGTTATTGAGGGATCTGATCTGGAAAGGAGCTGCTGACAGAGCCTATGGCTGCAGTGGGATCTTAGTCCTTGGGGTCTCATTGAGTAAATCATATCACTTGGGGGTACTCTTCTTCCTTCTCTAATACCTGACCCTCTGCATCTCTTTCCTTCTGCCTAAATTCCTTTTTCCTTTTGTCTATTCCTATTTTAAGGATTCTCCTTAAGTGTTAGCGTCATCTCAAACTATACAGTCTGTAGCTGTATTTCAGTTTTTCTCCAAGATCTCAAGCATTCGATATAAGTATTCAGCAGGACTCGCTTAGATGATTCTATACTGAAGTTCTAGTATTTTCTTAAAGGGGTTGTCCAGCAAAAATCTTTTTCTTTCATATCAACTGGTGTCAGAAAGTTATATAGATTTGTAATTTACCTCTATCAAAAAATCTCAAGTCTTCTCATACTTAGCTGATACTTAGCTGATACTTAACTCATTAGCTGCTGTATGTCCTGCAGGAAATGTTTTATTTTCAGACTGAGGCAGTGCTCTCTGCTGACATCTCTGGCCGAGACAGGAACTGTCCAGTGCAGGAGAGGTTTTCTATGGGGATTCATAGAAAACCGAGAGAGAGAGTTCCTGTCTTGGCCAGAGAGGACAGCAGAGAGCATTGTGTCAATCTGAAAATAAAACAACAATTCCTGCAGGACATACAGCAACTAATAAGTATAGAAAGACTTGAGATTTTTTAAAAGAAGTAAATTACAAATCTGTATAACTTTATGACCTCAGTTGATTTTCGCAGGATAACCCCTTTAAACCTTTAGAGATTGTGCCACACAATTCTGCCTGTAAACAGGCCCACTTATATACGTGTATAGCACAGTTCTATTGCTCACCTAGGCCCACCTAGATGGTTGTATGGCCTGACTCTAATATTTCCATAGGCCCACCCAGATGATCACAGAGCACAGCTCCAACAATCACCTAGGCCGAACTAGAGGGCTAAATAGCACAGTTCCCACTTTCATCTCGGCAATCATAGATAGTTATAGTTACTGTTTCAGTGTTAACCTAGGCCTACTTACATGATTATATAAGTCAGCTCCAATATTTGCCCAGTCCCACCCAGGTGAACATATAGCACAGCTCCAACAATCACCTAGACCCCTTCAGATAATTCTAAACCACCCTTAGTACCCATTTACACAGAAAGATTATCTGCCAGATTATCTGCTAAAGATTTGAAGCCAAAGACAGGAATGGATTTGAAAAAAGGAGAAATCTCAGGCTTTCCTTTATGACCTGATCTCTGTTTATAGTCTGTTTCTGGCTTTGGCTTCAAATCTTTGTCAGATAATCTGTCAGATAATCTTTCTGTGTAAATGGACCCCTGCAATGTTCACCCAAGCCCACCCAGGGTACTTCTCCTCCCCTGGACCATTTCTTTCCCTAATATTGCCCTCTTAAGGGGGGGAGCTCCCTGCAATACCTTTTTTCCCACCAGAATAGACACAATTTCTTCCCAATATTTTCTCAGTTGGGCACATGCCCAGAAGAAATGTAACATATATAATCCGTCTTCCCCTTGTAGTGTTTGGATTTTAATAATACCGTCACTCTGTGCAACCTCAGAGTCTTTTATCCTTTTGTCAGCATGTTTCAATTGAAAATAAGTGCAGATCGGTCAGGGTCCGGCTGCTGAGAACCCAAGGGGCTGGCGCCAGACCAAAATGATAGTTACACTTTAAGACTACCCTCCATGAATAAATCCATTACTGTATAACCTTTCTCCTTACGGAATCCCTGATTTGATAGTTTTAGAAACTCTGGAAAATTTCTAAACTTCCATGAATCCTGCAAATTCTTTTTGTTTGTGAGTAAGGAGACCTAACCAATCCTTCGCATTCCATATTATTCTTACTCCACCTCATTTTAATTTGACAAATAATTTTTTTCTCCTTCTTCCTTAGAAAAAGTTTTTATCTATTCTGAATCTTTGTGGCTAGGCTACTTGACACTCTAAGGGTGCCCTTACACATAGGTTTTTTTGGGCGTCAATGTGATGCATAGCATTTTTGCCTTTCAGTGTGAAAGTCTTTGAGACTTTGGCCGTTATTCGGGTCTGCATTTTTCCCCGAAGTTTGTATTCAGGTCAAGATGTTGACTTATCAGCAGCTAAGTGCTACTTTACCCACTGATTGGCTGAAACCAGCTCTCAGGGTATGCTGGGAGTTGTAGTCTCTGAGAGAACAACACTTTAATAAATCAGTGTGTGCAGAGTCTCCTAGTGGCTGCAATCTGTGGGTGACAAGCATCAGCCCTGAAGGTCCAGCAATACATCTGTCTACAGCGGTAGTTATCAGAGGATTGTACTACTGTACTACAACTCCCAGCATATCCTGAGGGCTGCAGACTGTCAGTACATGCTGGGAGTTGTAGTGCCTGCAACAGTTGTAGTTGGGTCCTATACACTGGATGCTTTGTGGCATATAAGAATACATAGATCTGTGGGGGCTCAGTGTAGGGAAGTGACCCCAGAACATCACTAATAGGGTAGGGGTAGATGTTTTTGTTCTTTCCCCTATTAGTGCTGTTCTGGGGTCTCTCCTCTACACTGAGCCCCCACAGATCTATGTATTCTTATATGCCACAAAGCATCCAGTGTATGATGCACCTAGGACCCAACTACAACAGCTACAGGCACTACAACTCCCAGCATTTACTTACAGTCTGCAGCCCTCAGGATATATGCTGGGAGTTGTAGTACTTGCAGCTCTTGTAGTTGGGTCCTAGTTTAAAAGTTTGCGCTAGTGTACTGTAGTGACCGCGGGGCTGTGTCAGTACACTACTGCAATCCAGTGGTGTAGCTATAGGGGTCGCATCGGTCACCAGGGGGAGAATCTGGGGAGGCAGGGGGAGCAGCTGGGGAGCAGGGTTAACAGCTGTGGGGCAGAGGGAGCAGCTGGGGGGCAGGGGGAGCAGCTGAGGTGGCACGGGGAGTAGATGGGGGCAGGAGGAGCAGCTGGGATGAAAGGGGCAGGGGGAACAGCTGGGGGGCAGTGGCAGAAGATGGGGGAAGGGGGAGCAACTGTGGGGCAGAGGGATCAGCTGGGGTAAGGGGGAGCAGCTGGGGTGGCAGAGGGAGAAGATTTGGGGCAGGGGGAGCAGCTAGGGTGGCAGGGGGAGTAGATGGGACAGGAGGAGCATTTGGGGTGACAGGGGCAGCAACTGGAGTGGCAGTGGTAGTAGATGGGGGCAGAAGGAGCAGCTTGGGTGACAGGCAGGGGGAGCAGATTGGGGCAGCTGGGGTGACAGGGAGAAGATGGGGGCAGCTGGGGTGGCAGAGGAGAAGATGGAGTGGCAGGGGGAGAAGATGGGGGGCAGGGGAGCAGCTGGGGTGGCAGGGGGAGAAGATGGGGGCAGGGGGAGCACAGACAGCCTCTATTACAGGCCAGAAGCTCACAGCTACAGCCTCACGGTACCCGAACTTCTCTCCTGCTTGAGAATTTCGGGACCGCAGGGCTGCAGCTGTGAGCTTCCGGCCTGTGATAGATCCTGGGCCTATGGCGGCAGGGGTTCTAAATATTTTTTTAATAAAAAAACATTTGCTTCCCTGCGGGTGCCGCCTCCCGCAAAGCGCCGCCCTAGGCACCGAACCATGGGTGCCTAGTGGCAAATACGGCCCTGTATGTACACAGTGACCCCAGCAGCAGAATAGTGAGTGCTGCTCTGGAGTATAATACAGGATGTAACTCAGAATCAGTACAGGATAAGTAATGTAATTTATGTACACAGTGACCCCACCATCAGAATAGTGAGTGCTGGCGTGGAGTATAATACAGGATGTAACTCAGAATCAGTACAGGATAAGTAATGTAATGTATATACACAGCGACCCCCATTAGCAGAATAGTGAGTGCAGCTCTGCAGTATAATACAGGATGTAACTCAGGATCAGTACAGGATCAGTAATGTAATGTATGTACACAGTGACCCCACCAGCAGAATAGTGAGTGCAGCTCTGGAGTATAATACAGGATGTAACTCAGGATCAGTACAGGATAAGTAATGTATGTACATAGTGACCCCACCAGCAGAATAGTGAGTGCAGCTCTGCAGTATAATACAGGATGTAACTCAGTTTCTCCAATTATTTTCTCTATATTATCTATATTTAATCTGTGCAATGCTAAATAGGGATAAAAGAAGTTCTATGCAGCCTTATAGCTGTATAGCACATCTGGAGTAATACTACTGTAGTGTAGGACCATGCTGGGACATCTCATTACTCATGTATAAATAATGAGCGGCTTCCACACAACCTCGGATGTAACAGACCCAGAAATGTTATTAACGAATTAAAATCAATCAGGGCACATTTTCGTCTGTGGAAGGGGAACGCACGCCGAGGGCCGGTGGGCCACCAGCCAATATCTTCCATGCCTTGCAGAATCACTAAGTCACATAGCATAAAGCAGGAGACATAACACAGCTTGGGAAACATTTCAAGTATTACATGTCATAGAAAGCTATGCTGTGACCTTGTCTGAGCAACAACATTCAAGGACGAGTCTTCTGATATTAGAGAAGGTGTCTAAGGGAACACAATGCGGTCCCTACTAGGACAGGTTCATGTCATTGCAGCCCTCTACACTGGGACAGGATCATCCCCCCTGACTTATTTCTTAATGTTAATACAGATGAGACATCCAGAGCAGTCTCCTACTATTCATATAAAGAGTGGTCCTGACTCTAACTTCTCATATCTTCCTTTATTTGGCTTACAGCTCTAAATTTTCTGCAACAATAAAATTCTTATCATCTGCGGCCACCACTAGGGGGCACTAACTGAAGACACATCATGACTGATAATAATAGTGATCATACATTTGTATACAGTGAGCTCACAAACCTACAATCTTACGGTTGGGGTCTATTCACATAGATACAGTCATATGAGACAATAGTGAGTGCAGCTGTGCAGTATAATACAGGATGTAACTGTGATCAATTGTTGCATTTTTGGTAATATTTTTAAATTTTAATGTAATAAAATGCACAAATGTGAACAGAGAGCGATAGTTTTAGTGGCTGGAGGACAGTGATCCTGCAGAGTCCTGAGATGTGAGTAAGACCTGATTTCAGCACCAGCTCTCCGGACAGCTCCAAGTGCTGAATCCCTATAGAGAAGCAGAGTAGCAGAGATTTATAACTACAGGCTCATCGGGAGGTACTACAAGGCTCAGCATACCTTCTGCCAGGAAATATCAGGTCGCTCCCTGGTCCTAAAAGGATTTATCCTCTTCCCATAGTGAATCCTGGTGCCATCTATACCCCAGGAAAGGGATGAGCACACACCCGGCTGTCCACATAATGGAGAACCTGACCCATCAGACCAGTCACCTTCTTCTATTGCTCCATGTTCAGTTCTCCATTACAGACACTACTGGGGGGGACAGGGACTACTGGGGTATGACTGGTCTGCAGGGCCTCATACATCTCATGTGTGATCTGACTCCTTTCCACCATAACCAGCAGGAATAATTTTTGTTTACAGGATGTAACTCAGGATTAGTACAGGATCAGTAATGTCATTTATGTACACAGTGACCCCACCAGCAGAATAGAGAGTGCAGCTCTGGGGTATGATACAGGATGCAACTCAAGATGAGTATAGGATCAGTTATGTAATGTATGTACACAGCATAGGACTGCCCCGGTATGAGGCCACCGTAACGTGGTGGGGTAGTTTACACCATTTTCAAGTGGTAACCAAGAGCCTCATTATTTTTGTGGAAGTTTTTTTGGCAGTTGGGGGGGGGGGGCTGCTTTTAACTATTTCCATGTTTGTAGTGGGTCTGTATCTTGCCATTGCGGTGAGCTGTTGCATTTTTCTATGTTTTTGTGTGTTATGTACACAGTGACCCCATCAGCAGAATAGTGAGTGCAGCTCTGGGGTATAATACAGGATATAACTCGGGATCAGTACAGGATAAGTAATTTAATGTAAGTACACAGTGACCTCGCCAGCAGAATAGTGAGTGCAGCTCTGCAGTATAAAGCCATGTTCACACCCTGGAACAGACTAGCCGTTCCCTGACCCGGTCAGTCTCTAAAAAAAAGATCTTTGGCGCCGCAGCGTTCTGATGCAGGCGCATCCATGTGCGCCCGCATCAGAACTCCCCACAGCACACAATGAAACTTCGGCCGGGGCCGCTCGCTTCATTTAGTGAACTGATATGGCTGAATAGTGGCCGCAGAAAACTGACATGTCAGTTCTTTGCAGCGCTGCAGGGTATCCCAGCTGAATCGTATACTATGGGGGAGATTTATGAAAGGATGTAAATATACACCTGGTGTAAACCGTCCACAGCAGCCAATCACAGCTCCTCTTCTATTTTACCAGTGCTGAAAGCTGAGCTGTGATTGGTTGCTGTGGGCAGTTTACACCAGGTGTATATTTACACCCTTTCATAAATCTCCCCCTATGTGTATATGCTCCAGCCGAGATCCCATAGAAGAAAAGGCAACGTATGTTTCCGTACAAAGTACGGCCGTTGTTGCCGATTTCAACAACTGCCGTACTTTTACGGAAACATCCTTTGTGTGAACATAGCCTAATACAGGACGTAACTCAGGATCAGTACAGGATAAGTAATGCATGTACACAGTGACCTCACCAGCAGAATAGTGAGTGCAGCTCTGGAATATAATACAGGATGTAGCTCAGGATCTGTACAGGATCAGTAATGTAATGTATGTACACAGTGACCCCACCAGCAGAATAGTGAGTGCAGCTCTGGAGTATATTACACCTTTGTTCATAGGCTGAGCCTAGTGTTGCAGTTAAGCCCCATTTGACACTACAGATGACATGTAAGTTATCTCTTCTGCTTGGAGCATACAAGTCTCTGTTACAGGTGAATGTGGGTCATCAGCTGTGGCCGCTCTCAGCCTCTTAGCCCTATTACACGGGACGATTATCGTGCGAAAAATCGTTAAATCGTTCGAATTTAAACAATAATCGTTCTGTGTAATTGCAGGCAACGATCGAAAAATCATTTGTATGTCGTTAATCGTTGATTTAGATCTAAACCTAAAATTATCGTTAATTGTTCGCTAATCGTTCGCTGTAATTCCACGTTCGTTCGCTCAAGTTCCGCATTTTTTCACTAATCATTCACTGTAATTGTACATTGTTCATTGTTTTTCTGGGATCAGAAGGAATAAACGATCATAGTAACGATCGCAATAACGTGTGGTGAACAATTTCAGGTTAACGATAAACATATATCTCGTTTGCGATCGTTAATTGTTAATCTTTAAAAATCGCTCAGTGTACACCTCTAGGATGAGATGTGACAAGTTCAATGTAGCTGCAGGATCAATACTTCCCATCCTCGTCTTTAATAAGTAATGGTGCGGGGGCGCCTGGAAAGATGCCCTTAGGCGACTGCCCACATGGCCACCGCTCCAGCACGGGCTCACCGGGAAATAAAGGATCCGGTTTTATCTTCTATATTTAATTGTGTAAAATAAAATCTGTGCAGTGTCTCCTTGGAGAAAACGATTCAGCACATTTACATCTCACCTTGTTTCCAGGCTGAAAATAACCCAAAAAAGAAGGTGAAAATATACAGGATATGAATGAGGGCACCCAGCTTTCCCAGAACCCTGCAGCCCAGGGATTGTATAGTCATTGTAGGAGTCTGGGAAAGCTGGGCGACAAAGCATGAAGGAGCTGTAGTCAGGGCCAGCGTCAGCACAGGGCTTACCTGGGCAAGTGCCGGGGCCCAAAGCATCTCTAGGGGCCCAGAGAGGGAGAGGGGCCCGGTTTTCTGATGTTCGGCCCGCTCACTGCAGTCCAGGGTGTGCACTGAACATCAGAAGACACAGGAGACGGAGCAGGACCTGCACAGAGAGAGAAAAGGGTGAAGGACCTGATCACATGACCTTAAGGTCCTCAACCTCTCAGTGTGGAGAGCAGCCCGACAGAGAGGAAGAGGGAGAAGACTGAGCTGTAACTGCTGTGTGTCAGTGTCCGAGTGTGTCAGTCAGTCGATCAGTATCTAGGTCAATAATGTATGTTTGTATATGTTAGTGGTGTCTCACGTTATTGTGCATAGTGTGTAAATGAGGGGCCCGCTGAGGCTTGGTCGCCCAAGAGCCCACAAAAACCTGGAGCCAGCCCTGGCTGTAGTAATACTCTCTCACATCCTGCTGTCCCAGATCAGACACTAATCCTATGTATTACTGGGAGATATGGTGCGTTTACACAGGCAGATAAATCTGACAGGTTTTGGATTTGAAAAGAGGAGAAATCTCAGTCTCTCCTTTGTGACCTGTTCCCTGTTTATAGTCTGTTCCTGGTTTTGGCTTCAAAAATCTGTCAGATAACTCTGTCTGTGTAAACACACCGATAGATAGAGAGATAGAGAGAGAGATAGATAGATAGATAGATAGATTCTGGCAGATATATAGGTAATCATAGAATAACATCCACCTGCTCCAGCCTCCAGTATTTAGGCTTATAGGGAACAGATTTTTTTATGTGATATTCTGCCCTCTTGTGGTACAAATGTAGAACTAGGATGATGCACTAGGATGATGCACTGCTGATTTTTTTGTTTGTTTGTTTTTTACATATAACTTGAGCACTAAAATCGTTAAACTCTATGGCCAGGTTCAGACTATGTAACTGTGCGGCTGTATTTGCGGCTGTAATTGTGCAGCGGTATTTTTGGTGGTTCATGCGTACGCTGGAAAGTATAGGATATACGGCTGCACAGTGCACACTATGTCTGAATCTACGGCCCGATCGTAAACGGACCCGTAAAAATGAACAAGACCATTGTTTGCGGCTGGACATGCGGCCGAGGATTGACAGGCGGTCCGTACGGAGTACTTCAAAAATAGCCGGCAATGATGCCGAATGCCGATGCCTCTAATAGTTAATATATTAAATTAATAAAACACATTCTCTTTGTAATAAAGTCCCTTTCGTTGGTCAATAATTTAATTCTAACGAATCCATCATTTTGCAATTAAATATACTGTTAAAATAAATAGATATATAAATAAATGTATATTTATATATATATTTATTTTTTGACAGTATATTTAATTGCACAATGATGGATTTGTTAGAATTAAATTATTGACCAACGAAACTGAATTTATTTCAACGAAAATGTGTTTTATTAATTAAATATTAATTAGTACAGGAAGCTCCATAAGCCGTTAATTCATATGCCGGCAATAGAGCTTTCTGTACTAATCATCACTTTACTTTAATGAAAACATCAAATGTTTCTTCTAATTATGTTATCACAATAGCATTATTAGAAGAAACATTTAGAATTATATGTGCGCTCAGCTGATTGGCTGATCGGCTCAGCGCACATATAATGAGCCGGTCCGCAGTACAGTGACTTCATTATGCTGCGGACCAGCGAAGAGGACACATCGGGGTGAGTATAGAGCTCTCCCCACCCCCTCCCCAGCACTGCACCCTTCCCAGCAAGGAAGGGGGGGTCAGTTAACCCCTTCCTTGCTGGGATGGGTGCAGTCTGACATCAGTCTGGCCCCCAAGGGGTTAAGGGGTATGCAATACATCCTCCCTTAACCCCTTGGGGGCCAGACTGTAAGCAGCGATCTGTAAAGATGCTGCATACTGTAAGGAGCACAACACCGCTCACAATGATGGGTGTTGTGCTCCTGTTTGTGTGTTTTTTGTGTGTTTCTCCCTTCTTGTTTTTCAGATATCGGTATCCTGTGGATTACGTCAGATTCCGTGGACTACGTCGATGACCAGCGTTTTTTTAATGTTTTTTTTTAATAAAATGGTCAATGAGGGGTGTGGGGGTGTTTTTATTTGAATTAAAAAAATTTTTAACTTGTGTCTTGTCTTTATTTCTATACTTTATAGACTTAGTAGTGGAAGCCGTCTAATAGACGGAATCCATTACTAAGTTGGGGCCTAGTGTTAGCCGGTATAAAATGGCTAACACTAACCCCCTATTATTACCCCAGTACCCAATGCCACCAGGGGTACTGGGAAGAGCCGGGTGCCAGTGGTCCCGGAGCGTCAAAATTGGCGCTCCTGGACCGGGCGGCAGCAGGCTGGTAAGATTTAGGCTGGGGAGGGCCTAAACCAATGGCTCTTCCCACCCTGGTGTTACCAGGCTGCTGTCGTTTGGTTTTTAACCCGGCTGGTTATAAAAATAGGGGGGACCCTATGCGTGTTTTTTTTAAATAAATAAATAATTAAAAAAAAACGCATAGGGTCCCCCCTATTTTTATAACCAGCCGGGTTAAAAACCAAACGACAGCAGCCTGGTAACACCAGGGTGGGAAGAGCCATTGGTTTAGGCCCTCCCCAGCCTAAATCTTACCAGCCTGCTGCCGCCCGGTCCAGGAGCGCCAATTTTGACGCTCCGGGACCACTGGCACCCGGCTCTTCCCAGTACCCCTGGTGGCATTGGGTACTGGGGTAATAATAGGGGGTTAGTGTTAGCCATTTTATACCGGCTAACACTAGGCCCCAACTTAGTAATGGATTCCGTCTATTAGACGGCTTCCACTACTAAGTCTATAAAGTAAAGAAATAAAAACAAGACACAAGTTAAAAAAATTTTTTATTCAAATAAAAACACCCCCACACCCCTCATTGACCATTTTATTAAAAAAAAACATTAAAAAAACGCTGGTCATCGACGTAGTCCACGGAATCCGACGTAATCCACAGGATACCGATATCTGAAAAACAAAAAGGGAGAAACACACAAAAAACACACAAACAGGAGCACAACACCCATCATTGTGAGAGGTGTAGTCCTCCTTACATTATACAGCATCTTTACAGATCGCTGCTTACAGTCTGGCCCCCAAGGGGTTAAGGGAGGATGTATTGCATCCCCCTTAACCCCTTGGGGGCCAGACTGATGTCAGACTGCACCCATCCCAGCAAGGAAGGGGTTAAGTGACCCCCCTTCCTTGCTGGGAGGGGTGCAGTGCTGTGGAGGGGGTGGGGAGAGCTCTATACTCACCCCGATGTGTCCTCTTCGCTGGTCCGCAGCACAATGAAGTCACTGTACTGCGGACCGGCTCATTATATGTGCGCTCAGCCGAATCAGCCAATCAGCTGAGCGCACATATAATTCTAAATGTTTCTTCTAATAATGCTATTGTGATAACATAATTAGAAGAAACATTTGATGTTTTCATTAAAGTAAAGTGATGATTAGTACAGAAAGCTCTATTGCCGGCATATGAATTAACGGCTTATGGAGCTTCCTGTACTAATTCATATTTAATTAATAAAACACATTTTCGTTGAAATAAATTCAGTTTCGTTGGTCAATAATTTAATTCTAACGAATCCATCATTGTGCAATTAAATATACTGTCAAAAAATAAATATATATATAAATATACATTTATTTATATATCTATTTATTTTAACAGTATATTTAATTGCAAAATGATGGATTAGTTTAAATTTAATTGAACAACGAAAGGCACTTTATTACAACGAAAATGTGTTTTATTATTTTAATATATTAACCATGAGAGACATCGGCATCGGCATACTGCAGAGGATCGCAAACCCCGGTAATAGCAATTCATGTAAACTGTGTTCCCTGCTTTCCCAGATGCATCCAGAGGTGTTTGCATCACTTTCTTAACATTTTATTTGTTATTTTTAGTTGAACCAGATTTCAAAGTAAATGACCGTATGTTTTGAGCCGCATGTCTATTTTTTCCCACGGCCGTAGTTTCATCCGCACATTTACAGCCGCATAAAAAATACAGCCGCACAGTTACATAGTGTGAACCTAGCCTATGACTGTAAGTTAGAGGTACAAGGAGTTCCAGTCTTTGCCTTAGGAAACAAAAAAGCTAGAAGCAGTCCTGCGTACGCCACCATCACTAAATTATCACATTTCTGAGTGTGGGGAGGGGGTCGGGTTGCGGTTTTGGAGTCGCATGGCACTGTGTGTGTGTGGGGGGTGTGGGGGCCCAAGTTCACTTCTTGCACCAGGGCCCATGAGACATTAGCTACGCCCCGGGGTTAGGTCTTGTATATTTTTTGCTGGTGTCAGACACCCATTTAGGGTAGATGGTTGGGTATTATTTTGGTTAGGAGGAGATTGTGTGACTACATGCAGGCGGTACAGTTATGTGTGGGCGGGAGTCCCTGTCACCAGTGGGGGGATGTTGGTGATGCACAATGTCTGGTTTGGGGTCGGTCCGTACTCATGTGACCTATTAGTGGTCATTACTTGTCCAATCAAAGAAGGGAGGATAGCCCCTGGTAGCAGTTCAGGATGTGTAACCTGCCCCGGATACATACATAGTAGAGGTCATATAAGGGTCTTCTGTATAGAAACATAGAAGATTGTCGGCAGAAAAAGACCACTGGGTCCATCTAGTCTGCCCTTTTAGTATTTTCTTTCTTATTATCTTAGGATAGATATATGTTTATCCCAGGCGTGTTTAAATTCTGTTATTGTAGATTTACCAACCACCTCTGCTGGAAGTTTGTTCCAGGTATCTACTACTCTTTCAGTAAAATAATATTTTCTCACGTTGCTTCTGATCTTTCCCCCAGATAACCTCTCACTGTGTCCTCTTGTTCTTGCTAAAAACACTTCCCTCCTGAACCTTATTTAGTCCTTTAACATACTTAAATGTTTCAATCATGTCCTCCCTTTCTCTTCTTTCCTCCAGACTATACAGATTCAAATCATTAAGTCTTTCCTGATATGGTTTATGCCTCACACCCTCCACCATTTTTGTAGCCCTCTTTGGACCCGTTCTATTTTATCAATGTCCTTTTTTAGGTGAGGCCTCCAGAACTGGGCATAGTATTCCAGATGTGGCCTCACCAGAGCTCTATATAGCGGGATCACAGTCTCCCTCCTTCTACTGGTTATACCTCTAGCTATACACCCCAGCATGTGATTTGCTTTCCCCACCACCTGGTTGCACTGGTGACTCATTTTAAGGCTGTCAGAAATCACTACCCCTGAATCCTTCTCTTCTGAAGTCTTTTCCTACACAGTACTGCCGATGTGATACTCGGATAGAGGATTCCTCCTCCCAAAGTGCATTATTTTACATTTGGAAAAGTTGAACTTCAATTTCCAATGTTTGGACCACTTACCTAGCAAAGCTAAATCGTTTTCCATATTACTGACACCTCCAGGAATATCAACCCTATTGCACACTTTTGAGTTCCAGCTGATGTATATACTCTATTATACTTTGCACCGCAGTTCTATGATTTGTACACCGTGCCAACCGCTGTGTCTATGGAGCAGCCGGAAAGAGATCCGCTCCCTCCGCCCCCCCCCCCCCCCCCTTTACCATAGCAAGCCAGACGCTGCTTCCTGCATCTGGGCTGCTATGGATGACAGTGATCAGGCCCCTGCACTGAGGCAGGGACCTGATCAAATGAATGAGCTGTCAGCTTCTGACAGCTCATTCATTCTCTATAATACATTACAGCACTGATCATGTGCTGTAATGTATTATAGAGGTACCTGAAAAAGTGAAAGTACACACACACAAATACATACATACACAAATAAATAAATACATATATAAATACATAAATTAAATAAATAATTAAAAATAAATAGTTATACACGTTCCCCATCCCCCTTTATAAATGATCCCCTATAAATGAGATACATATATTTGGTATTGCCGTGCCCGTAATGACCCCGTCTATTAACCTGTTACATTAATTATCCCGCCCGATTAACGCCGAAAAAAAAATTGATAAAAAACTAATCAAAATGACAATTTTTTGTTAATCTCACCCTGCCTGGCTGACGCTCTCCCCCCACACATACTGGCTCCCGGTGTCCCCGACCGGCACGTGTGGGAGAGGACGGTCAGTGCGGACACTGGGGAGAGTTGCGGCCAGGTGGGAAGTCAGCCGGGATAAGGAGAAGTTTCCTCGGATCGTGTAAGAAGGAGGACGGGGGAGCGAAGGGGGCATGATGGCCCCTGTGTGATGAGCGGCTCCCCCTTGCTCCCGGCGGCATCAGCGGCAGCAGGCATGACCCAGCTACTACTCCCATCACCTGCTCATACTATGAGCTGGTGATGGGAGTAGTAGTTCAGTCTATATATTCAAGTGCAGCGTCGGCGACCGGGCGGCGGCTGGGGGCGGCGGTTCGGTGGGCTTACTGTGATGGATATCCAAATGTACTGATTGAATACATATATGGAATACTTTGGGGAGCGAGGACACTTGTTCCCCATAGTAGTCCATAGATGTATTCATTCAATAAAGCATACTGTACATTACATTACATTAGTTTACATAGACATCTATAGACTTCTACATATAGAGCCCCCCCCCCCCCCCCCCCGCTGGACACTGTATAGGAATTACATCCTTCGTCGTGACGTCACTGTTTCTGAGAGAATTCTAACACTCCATGATCTACTAAATTAAGGGAAATAGCCCTATATGTGCATTTCCTATAATTAATGTACATTAGAAATTTGTCTAAATTTCCATAAGTAATAACATATCAAAAAATAATTTTGGCCGGACTTCTCCTTTAAAATTTCTGCTAAACACCTGAAGGGTTAGTAAACTTATGATATGTTACTGTGAATACTTTCAGGGGTGCAGCTTTTACAGTGGAGGGATTTAACTAACATACAGGCCCCACAAATCCACTTCAGAACTGAACTGGTCCCTAATAAAATCAGAGCATGAAAATTTGAAAAATCACTGCAAAATTTTGACGCCCTCTAACATCCTAACAAGTAAAAGGACGTTCACCAAATGACGTCACCATAAAGCAGACATGTTGTAGATGTTGGAGTAATAATTAGTTTACGTAATATGACTATCTTTCTTAGGAAAATAGAGTTTTGAATATAAAGAAATGTAAATTGTTAAAATTTTTGCGCAAATCTTGTGTTTTTTTTTTTTTTTACAAAAAACTACTGAGTGTATCAACCAAAATATACCACAAACATAAAGAGGAATATGTCACAAAAAACAATCTCAGAATAACCATGATAATTAAAATCATCGCAGAGTTATCACTACATAAAGAGAGACAGGTCAGATTTGAAAAATAGGTCCTGGGCATTAAAGAGTCACTTGCAGAAATCAATAGTCCAGGCGATTTTAAGAAACTTTGTAATTGTGTTTATTAGGCAAATATGCCATTATCTGCATTTAAAAAGACTTTCCCCAGGTCCCCCCCTCCCTCCTCTTTTCCATTCACTGCAAAACACAGTGGTACCTCGGTTCTCGAACATAATCGGTTCTGGAAGGCTGTTCCAGAACCGAGCTGTCAGTTCCCATAGGGAACAATGTTAAACTGAATAATTGGTTCTTACACTCTGTGGGTCAGGTGCAGAGCATCCGGCCCACAGAGCGTAGAAACACTCCATATCCCCCGCAACAGTGAGAGGCAGGAGCGGGCGGCTATGTAAACTCCTCTCAGCTGACGGGGACACCCTGTAAAGAAGCGGGGATTCCCCTCATTATGATGGGATTACCCACTTCTTTACAGGGTGTCCCCGGCAGCTGAGAGGAGCAGGAGCTTGGCGGCAAGTTTAAATAGCCGCCCGCTCCTGCCTCTCACTGCGGGGATCACTCCTGCCTCGCACTGCTCAGTCCCCTCTGACCTGCTCTCCACATCCCCCCGCCGGCCCGGAGCGCTTCCTTCTTCCGCCTCTGAAGGGTGAAGGAGAGTCTTCAGAGGTAGATCATGGAGTGCCGCCCGCTCCTGCCTCTCAGTGTTCCCGAACACCTAACTGTCAGCTGAACATCAGTTCAGCTGACAGTTATCCCCCTGGTTTTGTTCGGATACCGAGCAAAACTTCAGGGGGAAATTTAATTCGAAGACCGAATAGTTTGAACTCCGAGGTGTTCGGGAACCAAGGTTTTACTGTATCAGGAAATTGTGACTTGTTGCCTCAGAGACAACCTTTCTGTTCTATAGAGAGGGGAGGGGGAGGAGGGATATGAGTCGGCAGCCAGAGGGGAGAACAAAGGATTACAGGCACTGAGCTGGGTGACAGCGTATTCAGAGGTCAGAGAGGTCAGTGCTGACTGTCAGAGGAGATAGATCATGTAGTTGTAAATTAACTCGTTGTTGTCCTGTCCTAGTGTCTCATTTCCCTCTCTCCGTAGGAGAGCTTCAAACTGCTTTTTCATGATAAAAATTTATTTTTCAGCTAATAAACCCAATTACAAAGTTCCTTAAAATCGCCTGTACTATTGATTTCTGAAAAAAAATTTTTAATGACAGTGACATTTTAAGGCCAAAATAGGCTGCGGAGGCAAGGGCTTAAAAGGGAACTCCAGCGAAAAAGAAAAAAATCTTTCAAATCAACTGGTGCAAGAAAGTGCCAGAGATTTGTAATTTACTTCTATTTAAAAAAAATCTCAAGTCTTTCAGTACTTATCATCTGCTGTATGACCTGCAGGAAGTGGTGTATTCTTTCCAGCCTAGAGAGCAGGAGAGGTTTTCTATGTGGATTTGTTACTGCTTTGGACAGTTCCTGACATGAACAGAGGTGGCAGCACAGACTGGAAAGAATATACCACTTCCTGCAGGACATTCAGGAGCTGATAAGTACTGGAAGACTGGAAATATTTTAATAGAAGTAAATTACAAATCTATATAACTTTGTCACACTAGTTGATTTGAAAGAAAACATTTTCTCTGGAGAATTTAAACTAGTTGAGCTTAGATATATCACCACATTGATATCATACACTAACTATTATTGACTATATGAGTGCTATTATAATGTTAGTGTACAGATCCTATACAGAGCTGGTATCTGACCACTGTATGGTGGTATTATTGGTTATATGAGTGCTTGTATAGTGGTAGTGTACAGATCCTATAGCTGGTATCCAGGGGCGGGCTGGGCCGGGGGGCAGGGGGGCACATGCCCCCCGGGCTGCTCTTCCCCCAGTTGTCAGGGCCGCATTGCTGCTGACAGCTGGCTGGAGTCCTCAGTGCCTCCCCTGCTTACAGCCCCGGCCCTCATCAGTCATATTTACCTGTGGCTGTGCTGTGGATCCAGTCTGTGCTGGAAGCGGCTGCTGAAGCCCCGCCCCCATGACGGTAAGCCCCGCCTCCTTTATGGCCATTATGCTTTCTATAAGCCTATGAGCAGGGCCGATTCTGGGGTTTGCCTCAGGCGGCCGCCCCCTGACAACACCAACCCCCCCCCCCCCCGCCGCCGTAACCGAATCACCCGCGCCTGCACCCCCCGCACCCCCCCCCCCCCCGCCGTAACCGAATCACCCGCGCCTGGACGCCCCGCACCCCCCCCCCCCCCCGGGCCGGCCCTGCAGCCACTCACCTGTCCTGCAGCAGCCGTCCCGTCCCGCTCACCGCTGTCTCCCGACCCTGCAGCCGCTCACCTGTCCTGCCGCAGCCGTCCCGTCCCACCGCTGTTCCTTTCCGCGCTCCAGTGCCGTCAGTCAGCAGCTGTCATCGCCCTCCAGAGAGTCGTGAGTGCCTGGGGTCAGCGGGGGCATCGCGGCCCCCGCTGACCACGGGCACTCACGACTCGCTGGAGGGCGATGACAGCTGCTGACTGACGGCGCGGGACAGCGGTAAGCGTTGGCGGCGGGACCGGACGGCTGCGGCAGGACAGGTGAGCGGCTGCAGGCGCAGGGCTGCTGTCTGCCGCCCCCTGCAGGGGCGCAGAATCTGCCGCCTGAGGCGGAATACTCATTCCGCCTCATGGCAGAAACGGCCCTGCCTATGAGGCTTATGGTAAAAAGCAAACTGCTGTACGCAGTATCTTCCTCCGGCCCCCAGAGTGCGCTCTCTCCTTCCAGCTGGTTCTCCTGTGTCTGGGCTAGAAGAGCCTGAAGACAGAGAAGATGGTGTCTGCAGGAAGCCAGGTACCTACACAGCAGGACATCTACACAGCAGGCCATAGGGCAGGGGGAGGGAACCAAGGCCCTCCAGCTGTTGCAGAACTACTACTACCATCATACCTGGGCAGCCATAGGCTGTCCATGCATGATGGGAGTTGTAGTTTTGCAACAGCTGAAGAGCCAAGGTTCCCTATCCCTGACATAGAGGATACATATACACAGGAGACCTACACAGGAGGATACATATATACAGGAGACCTACACAGGAGGATACATATATACAGGAGACCTACACAGGAGGATACATATATACAGGAGGAGACATACAGAGGAGTATATAGAGGATACATATATACAGGAGGAGACATATATACAGGGGTACATGGAGGATACATATATACAAGAGGAGACATACAGAGGAATTAGGGCTGAGTGAGTAAACAAATTAATTCGCCCAGAAGGTTAGAATCGATTAGCTTTTTGTAAAAATCTTAAATTAAATTTTCACAAAAAATCATTGCAGGCGGAGCAGCATGGATTGTCGGGTTGGCGGCCGGGCAAGAGGTGCAGGTCAAGCGGGCGGCGCGGAGGTGAGGTGCATGACGGGCTTATGGCGGTGCGTGGAGTGTCGCGCCGGAGGTGAGGTGCAGGGCGGTCGGGCAGTCCGCCTAACAGAGCCGCAACTGACCTGCCTGAGCTATAAATATCACGTCCTGCTCCCCTCCTGGCCACACGTGCAGGTCCCCGGTCTCTGGAGCAGGCCGCAGGGACTGTAGTGGTGATATCACCACTACAGTCCCTGCGGCCTCCTTCAAAGACTGGGGACCTGCATGTGTGGCGGGGAGGGGAACTTGTGTGCCAGGGTGAGAGGAAGAGGAGGAGGGCTATGTGCACTCCTGCCCCAATCACCTCCAGCTGCCCCAGTCCCCCTAGAGTCACCCCCAGTCTGCCTCAGTGCCCCTCAATCACCCCCAGTCTGCCCCAGTCCCCCTCAGTCACCCTCAGTCTTTCCCATTTCCCCTCCGTCATCCCCAGTCTGCCCCAGTCCCCCTTCAGTAAACTCCAACTGTCCCCAGTCCCCCTTTAGTCAACCCCAGTTTGCCCCATACACCCCCAGCTCTCCCAGTCACCCCCAGCTCCCCCAGTTTGCCCCGTACACCCCCAGCTCTCCCAGTCACCCCCAGTTTGCCCCATACACCCCCAGCTCTCCCAGTCACCCCCAGCTCCCCCAGTTTGCCCCATACACCCCCAGCTCTCCCAGTCACCCCCAGCTCCCCCAGTTTGCCCCATACACCCCCAGCTCTCCCAGTCACCCCCAGCTCCCCCAGTTTGCCCCATACACCCCCAGCTCTCCCAGTCAACCCCAGCTCCCCCAGTTTGCCCCATACACCCCCAGCTCTCCCAGTCACCCCCAGCTCCCCCAGTTTGCCCCGTACACCCCCAGCTCTCCCAGTCACCCCCAGCTGCCCCAGTTTCCCCCAGTGACCCCTCAGCTATACCCGTATTACTACTACACCCCTCATCTTTACCTGTACTACTACAGCCCACATCTGTACCTGTACTACTAATCCCCCTCATCTGTACTACTAATACACCCCTCATTTATACCTGTACTACCATACCCCTCATCTTTACCTGTACTACTACTACTAATGCCCCTCATCTGTATTACTAATACCCCCCATATCTATACCTGTACTACCTCACCCCTCATCTTTACCTGTACTACTACACCCCTTATTCACTATACCTCCACTACTACACCCTACCTAGATGGAGGCACCAGTGGTATGGTGGTATAAGTAACTATGTGGTGAAGGAGTGGTGATAATATTTGTTACTTATATAATGGTAATAGATGATGTGGCTATGGGGTCATAGAGCGCAGTTATGGGCGTGGCTATGTCCCTCTTTCCCCCCAGCAAAAGTTGGGGGGTATGCATATATACAGGAGTACATAGAGAAGACATATATACAGAAGTATATAGATGATACATACAGTATATACAGTAGTACATAGAGGAGACATATATACAGAAGTATATAGATGATACATATATACAGGAGTACATAGAGGATACATCATATATCCTCTATGTACTCCTGTATATATGCATCCTCTATGTACTGCTGTATATATGTCTCCTCTGTACTGCTGTATATATGTCTCCTCTATGTACTGCTGTATATATGTCTCCTCTATGTACTCCTGTATATATGCATCCTCTATGTACTGCTGTGTAGGTCTCCTCCTGTGTGTGTATATATATATATATATATATATATATATATATATATATAGTTACACTGATCCAAATTTTCCTGCATTGCATATTCCCTCGTGAATATATATATATATATATATATATATATATATATAATATATATATGTATATACGCACACACAGGAGGAGACCTACACAGCAGTACATAGAGGATACATATATACAGCAGTACATAGAGGATACATATATACAGGAGTAGACATACACAGCAGTACATAGAGGATACATATATACAGGAGTAGACATACACATCAGTACATAGAGGGGACATATATACAGGAGGAGACATATACAGGAGTACATAGAGGATACATATATACAGGAGTACATAGAGGATACATATAAGTATGTGTGTTTGTTGTTTTGTTTATTATTATTTTTACTAATGGGGGGTGCACACACGAGGGGGGTGTTCTAAAAAGAGGAATGCCTATACCCACAGGACCACAGCAGTGATATAAACTATTGTAAAAAAAAATACAGAAACCCCAGCTTTCCCAGCATCTTGTATTTGTAGTCAGTATAATGGAGGTCACCCAGCTTTTCCACCATCTTATACTCAGTATGATGGAGGTCACCCAGCTTTCCCAGCATCTTATAGTCAGTAGGATGGAGGTCACCCAGCTTTCTCACCATCTTATACTCAGTATGATGGAGATCACCCAGCTTTTCCACCATCTTATACTGCGTATGATGGAGGTCACCCAGCTTTCCCAGCATCTTATAGTCAGTAGGATGGAGGTCACCCAGCTTTCTCACCATCCTATACTCAGTAGGATGGAGGTCACCCAGCTTTCCAGCATCTTATACTCAGTATGATGGAGATCACCCAGCTTTCACAGCATCTTATACTCAGTTTGATGAAGGTCAACCAGCTTTCCAGCATCATATACTCAGTACGATAGAGGTCACCCAGCATTCCTTGCATCTGTCTATGGGTACGTTCCGTGTCATCGCTGAGCCGCCCCATAGACTTATACAGGAAAGTGACTTCTGATCCCTTCACAGGGCACAGTAGGATATTTGGTCACAAATGACGAAGATGTTATAGGTAAGGGCCAGAGTGGTCCTTAAAGGATGGGCCGCCAGCCTGCTACTTATGGGCCAGTGCTGTGTGCTTGCCCCCCGAGCTAAAATTTGCCAGCCAGCCCCTGCTGGTATCTGACCACTGTATGGCAATATTTTTGGATATATGTGTGTTTGTATTGTTGTAGTGTTGTACAGATCCTATGTAGACATTGTATCTGACCACTATATGGCGGTATTATTGGTCATATATGTGCTTGTATAGTAGTAGTACACACATGATCATGTCATTAGGTAAATCCTAGCTATTTTATTTTTCTTGTATTGTTCATAGTGTAATTTACAAATGAATGTGAGTAGTGATAGATGGCTCCATCCTAGATGTTGTGTGACATTGTGTATTTTCTGTCATATGGCAGGGATTATATTGAATAAGGGCTGCTGGGATGTCACTGCTATTTAGTCCCAGTCCAGCCCAGGGCCGTTTTAATACATTGGTGGGCCCAGTGCACAGCCCTCAAGAGTGGGCCCCCCCCTTCCCTTTCGGCACATTGTTTAATGTACTGAATTTGCCCCCACACTGTATCAAGAGCCCCAATACATACAGTAGTTACCTTATAACACTATTTCCACCATACAGTGATTACATATTACATAAAAACTGCACTAAACAAAACAGAAAGATATCACCAATGATACCATTACATAATACCGCCACATCATGACCCCTAACACTACAACCCTATAACAGAGTGCAGTTACATCCAGTGACTCACCGGGGGCGTCTTCTCCGATCAGAGTCTGTCACCTTTTCTTTTTCTCTCCATCCAGCCTGGGCCACCTTGAAGTCTTCCCCTGGCTGTGAATCTTCTCTCCAGAATCTGCCAGACAAATATTTTAGGCTCCAACACATACAGTAGTTAGGTCCCTTGTACCCCTATACAGTAGTTACACCCCTCTGTACCCCTACATAGTTACACCCCTCTGTGCCTCCATAGTTTTAAGGTGTCCCTGTAGTATATAGCCCCTCATGTGCTCCTCCAGTTATATACAGCCCTCCTGTGCGCTCCCCCATTAGTATATAGCCCCCCTGTGCACTCTCCCCAGTAGTATATAGCCCCCCCTGTGCTCTCCCACAATAGTATATAGCCCCCCTGTGCTCTCCCACAATAGTATATAGCCCCCCTGTGCTCTCGCCCAATAGTATATAGCCCCCCTGTGCTCCCCCCCAATAGTATATAGCCCCCTGTGCTCTCCCCAATAGTATATAGCCCCCTGTGCTCTCCCCAATAGTATATAGCCCCCCTGTGCTCTCCCCCATAGTATATAGACCCCTGTGCTCCCCAATAGTATATAGACCCCTTTGCTCCCCAATAGTATATAGCTCCCTGTGCTCCCCAATAGTATATAGCTCCCCTGTGCTCCCCAATAGTATATAGCCCCCTGTGCTCCCCAATAGTATATAGCTCCCCTGTACTCCCCCATAGTATATAGCCCCTGTGCTCCCCCATAGTATATAGCCCCCTGTGCTCCCCAGTAGTATATAGCCCCCTGTGCTCCCCATAGTATATAGCTCCCCTGTGCTCCCCAGTAGTATATAGCTCCCCTGTGCTCCCCCATAGTATATAGCTTCCCTGTGCTCCCCATAGTATATAGACCCCTGTGCTCCCCAGTAGTATATAGTCCCCTGTGCTCCCCCATAGTATATAGCTCCCCTGTGCTCCCCCATAGTATATAGTTCCCTTGTGCTCCCCATAGTATATAGCCTCCTGTGCTCCCCATAGTATATAGACCCCTGTGCTCCCCAGTAGTATATAGTCCCCTGTGCTCCCCCATAGTATATAGCTCCCCTGTGCTCCCTCATAGTATATAGCCCCCTGTGCTCCCCCATAGTATATAACTCCCCTGTGCTCCCCCATAGTATATAGCTCCCTGTGCTCCCCCATAGTATATAGCTCCTCTGTGCTCCCCCATAGTATATAGCCCCCTGTGCTCCCCCATAGTATATAGCCCCCTGTGCTCCCCAATAGTATATAGCCCCCTGTGCTCCCCCATAGTATATAGCACCCCTGTGCTCCCCCATAGTATATAGCTCCCCTGTGCTCCCCCATAGTATATAGCTCCCCCATAGTATATAGCTCCCCTGTGTTCCCCAATAGTATATAGCTCCCCTGTGCTCCCCGATAGTATATAGCTCCCCTGTGCTCCCCCATAGTATATAGCTCCCCTGTGCTCCCCCATAGTATATAGCTCCCCTGTGCTCCCCCATAGTATATAGCTCCCCTGTGCTCCCCCATAGTATATAGCTCCCCTGTGCTCCTCCATAGTATATAGCTCCCCTGTGCTCCCTTATAGTATATAGCTCCCCTGTGCTCCCCAGTAGTATATAGCCTCCCTGTGCTCCCCCATAGTATATAGCTCCCCTGTGCTCCCCCATAGTATATAGCTCCCCTGTGCTCCCCCATAGTATATAGCCCCCTGTGCTCCCCCATAGTATATAGCTCCCCTGTGCTCCCCCATAGTATATAGCCCACTGTGCTCCCCCATTGTATATAGCTCCCTGTGCTCCCCAGTAGTATATAGCCCCCTGTGCTCCCCAGTAGTATATAGCCCCCCTGTGCTCCCCCATAGTATATAGCCCCCTGTGCTCCCCCATAGTATATAGCTCCCCTGTGCTCCCCCATAGTATATAGCCCCCTGTGCTCCCCCATAGTATAAAGCCCCTGTGCTCCCCCATAGTATATAGCTCCCCTGTGCTCCCCAGTAGTATATAGCCCCCTGTGCTCCCCCATAGTATATAGCCCCCTGTGCTCCCCAGTAGTATATAGCCCCCTGTGCTCCCCATAGTATATAGCCCCCTGTGCTCCCCAATAGTATATAGCCCCCGTTCTCCCCAATAGTATATGTGCTCCCCCTCCCATATAACATTGAAAAAAACAAACACTGTTACTCACCTAGGTCCACGCGTTCCTCTTCTCCTTCCCTCTTGTGGCCGCACTTTCCTGCAGTCACAAGAGGCTGCACTCCCCTTACCCTCGCGCCGACGCTTCAGTGACGTCGGGCGCTAGAGGGAGAGTGCGGCCTCTTGTGACCACAGGAAGTGCGGCCACAAGAGTGACCTGACAGGAGGGAGCCAATGGCTCTCTTTGTCAGTGTCGCTGCTGCTGCAGCGCTGAAGCGCCGCAGCAGCAGCGGGCGGGGGCAGCGGCGAACGCCGGGGGCCCTGCAGGGGGCGCCCTGGAGGGTAAGTAGATTACCCGTCCATGGCGCTCCCACCTGACAGGCTGGTGGCCGGAGCCCTGTGCGACCGCATTGGTCGCACATAGCAACGGCCGGCCTTGCTCGGGGGGGCCCCTTTAACCAGTGGGCCCAGTGCACTTGCACCATGTGCCCCTGGTTAAAGCCGGTAATGGTCCATCCCTGCTCTAGGTCTGGATGAGTCCCGTACACTAGGTCCATACCTATTCTAACTTAGGGTTATCCAGGATAAGAATAAACACAGCTACTTTCTTGCAAAAACAGCACCAGTCCTGTCCTCAGGTTGTGTGGTACTACAATTCAGCTCCATCACTTCAATAGACACCGAGCTGCTAAACCTCAGCCAAACTGAGGGCAGGAGAGGTGCTGTGTTTCTGGAAGAAAGCGGCCATGTTTTTCTAAGTCTGGATAACACTTTAGTCGCCTTCTGACATGAGTCGCTCACCTTCAAGCGCTGCACTTGTCTGGATATTCTGATATCTATCTATTGCGTTTTTATGAGAAAGAAAAGAAGTAGATTTCCAGCCCTTTCTACTGGGTGCCTTACTTAGTCTGGCCTCTCCCCTTTGACCTTTCTGGCACGGGAGACCCCACCAGGAGCATTAACTCCAGCCAGCTTAGCTCAAGGATCACTAAGGCACGGCAAGCTCCCTCACACGTCAAGGTGAATGGCACAAGAGGGAGCCCTCCACCCTCCCCAAAGCTCTACGAAGTCTTCCTTGTGTTCACCAGAATCTGGTGGTTTTAGTTAAGTCTAAGTTGATTTAGTTGGTTAAGTCTTGTCTGGTTAAGATTAAATTCTGATGCTTAAGTTAGTTAAGATTAAGTTAAGTTAAAAATTTAGATTGGAGCAGAGATCAGTAGAGGTGATGATCTACATGTAGATATCGTCGTCGTCATCATTATCAGCATCTTCTTTGTCAGTAATGGCAGGATGATATTGATTTGACCACTCCGGGCACACAAAGCTGAACTTATTAAAGATTTGCTGATCTGCAGGTTTGATGACGTACTGGTGGTCAGCAAATTCATAGGTCTTCAGCATGATGTCAACAGAGGATGTCATCATGATAGCTGGGGAACATTCTCTGGCTCACAGTCCTCCCAATTGCTATCCGAGAAGAATGGATGGATCCTGATGTCTCATTGACACCCGCCGCTCAAAATGTCTGTACCACAGGCATGCTTTTTAAGATGTTAACTGCGTCATCAGTAGG